>NC_135564.1:4352860-4522860 GCF_964340395.1 Glandiceps talaboti | reverse complement strand
GTACTACACTTGTAGCTCCCTAACCTCAGATCCCTTCGGGTGGAATACCGGCGCAGCGCGCATCGCAGAATGTAACATGTTTTCAAATTTCAGGAGTTCTTGAAACATTGCCCTACGTGATCATCGACCCTATAATAAACCTAAAATCACTAGACGCTGTATTTCCGTGAAATTTACACACTGGTAAAACTCCTTTTCTTAACTTGTAATTTTATCGATCATGAAGATGCCCTCGGTCCCTAACTATCAGATTTGACGGCATAATTCACAATATGTGTGATGTCATATCATGTTTGACAACGAGGCTAGGGTATTCCCCAAGTCTGTCCAGCTGTATGCGCAATGATCACGCGTTCCATACCTGTGTAGTTCAGTTGACTTCCGTTTTGTTATTTGTCCGTATGTGATGCTTTACAATATCATTTCAGCGATTTTACAGCTCAGTGTTATTTTGTGACCTTATACAATCTTTAAAATTGGATTCTACACTGTTTCGGTGTGAAACGGATTGTTGGGCGTACTATTTTCACCGCGGAATGATACTATTGGCAACGGTTTCGAAAGCTAGGTCATCACCGTTCGGAGCTGAAATGACGCACCAGTTGTTAATAATGTAAGGTAATTCAGTTTAAAATGTCTGCCGACAGAAATTCGAAGACTTTAAGTCCGTTTTTTATTCTTATGAGGGACAAACTTGTTCATGGACATGGACGAACTGCACTTGTAAACCGACCAGAAGCTAAAGACCGTCAAGTGCTGAAGGGGACCCTGCTTGAGCAGGTTAGAGGAGAGGGCTCCAGGCCACACACAAGTATAATAACTGGGCCAGGGGGAGAGAAACTGAAGTTCCGATCTCTTGATCATGACAATGTTAACGTTGAATGTTCCCATGACGAAGTTGCTCGGATGTCTAGAGTGGAGAAGGACCTACTTTTAGCATTAGTGAGACTACGAGAACGATATGATTTGTATACGGAAGGAAAGAAACTTGAGAATGGACGACAGATTTCGATAGAATCTATGGTTTATGTTACCCTACCTACTCTGGTCCACGAAGCATTGGGAAAGGTGCGATATAAAGGACCCTTACCCGGACAACCTGGAACCCATTTCGGTGTTGAACTAATGGTGAGGATATATTAAATGTGCATACATTGTACCTACGGTTTGTAACTTTCGCCAAAATATGGCGTAAATTGAATATGGATGCAGTTAGGTTGTTATGCAGCATTATAAACCCTGCATTCATGTTCATTCTAGTTAGCATATTCTGAGGAAAGAGTGTAAACACAACTAATGGACGAAGGGACTTGCCAAGGGGTATTGTACCATGAAAGTACCCTATACATTTCGAGAAGTGAGAACCAGAAATGAAGCACTGCAGTAAACCGTATCCGTATGTGATTGTTACTACAGTGGTGTGCATGTATACATTGTGCATTGTGCGTAAAGTGTTTGGGGAAAACCCAACCGATTCCCATAAATATAAGCCTAAAGGCTGGCTTGTTTGAATAGCCACTTCCTGGTTGGTTAAAGTGTACAGGTCACATAGTAACATCAACAAAGCGAAAGACACTGTGCAAACCATGAGAAATAACACATAACCAGTTTGCCAGAACTTATATATGTAAATATATATTTTTTTTACCTAGCGGTTCTGTCTACAAATAATATCATCGTGAACTATACATTTCTAACCCAAATATTTGCAGAGACTGAGCTCCTCTATATATATATATAATTAAATATAATTATATATATATATATATATATATGTTAGAAATGTAAGGTTCACGATATTATATATATATATATATATATATATATATATATATATATATATATGTTAGAAATGTAAGGTTCACGATATTATATATATATATGTGTGTGTGTGTATGTGTATGTGTCACTGTGTGTGTAATATTTGAACCATACATTTCTTACCCATAGTGCGTACAAATGATAAATATGTTTGTGATAGAGAGAGACCATTGAGTGAAGGTGAAAGTGAACCATTGTGTATTGAATCATATATGCAATGATTCTTCAACGTACAAGCTACATTGTAGTTGCTAAGTGTTATGGCATCCTTTCTTCATTTTATGTTTCTCATGACCATATATTTCTTGAACCTGGCAAATTTCTTTTTTAAATGCCCTCTATGTAGAGTCAGATTAGAAAAAAAATCTTAACACTGGTTGTCAGATGGCTATCTCATGAGTGTTTCAACGCTGATTGTCAGATGGCTGTTCCATTTCTGAGCGAAAATTATCATTTATTGCTGAAATTTAGAAAATTTAGTAAAACAAATGGATCAAAATTTCCATCAGACTTTCATTGTCATTTCAAAGTCATTCATACTATTATAATAATAATAATGATTCTACTATTTAAAAAAAAAAGAATAAAAAATAATGATTCTAATAACTTTTATCACCAGAAATTATAGGCTTTCAAAATACTCCAAACTTATATACAAATGTCAAAAATATCAAAATTTACAAGTCAAATGAGCCATAAATTATACTGAAACACATATGTTGGCTTTTTTTTCAGTTTTAACCCTCTGGCCTGACATGGCAACCTATTATATTTGAAGTGTTATGATGAGAAATGTCAACAGATATTTCTCATCGATCATCGACGATGTGTTTGCACTTTACATATGATATGCAGAAGACATTGTGTGCTACACTGCATTCTGCCATGCTGTTTTGATCACAAGATGATAATGTCATCAAATCTCACTTTCTCTCATGACTTTGCAAAACAAAACAAAAATTGATTTTTCAATATTTGTTTTGAAATTCCCTTTTAAAAAAAATTTGGGTCAGGTTTTTTTGCCTTATCAATACATATATTTTCAGTACGAGAAGTATTAGTGAAATAACTGTCGTAATTCTCTTTCACTTTACCCGTTACAGCAAGACAGAGGCCAAGGGACAACTGATGGAACTTTCCGAAAACATAGACTATTTCATTGTGACCAGGACTGTGGTGTCTTTGTCACCCTACAAAAAATCCGTCTGATAAAAAGTGAGGCCTCAAACGTTCTTACAAAGTCTAAAGATAAAGATCATAAAAATTCTAAAACACATGATGGTGATGAAATACAAATTGGAATGCGTGTTGTCATATTCTGTGCTGATGATAATGGAAAGGAACGTGCTGAATATGGATGTGTTAGATACATAGGTGTACCAAAGAAACTCAAGGGAGATACGTATATTGGTATAGAACTGGTAAGTTGCATACATGTAAATGGAGTAATACCTGCATGTTTCATCTCTGATAGCGTGATTTCCTTGTTTGTATTGAGCTATGAAGACATTATACATATTCTAAAACTGGGCTATCTATCATGCCGTCACCGAGTAGACGGTGACCTTGTGTGGTGATAAAGAAATATATAGAGTAATGATATGTACATACATACATACATACATACATACATACATACATACATACATACACATACATACATACATACATACATACATACATACATACATACATACACATACATACATACATACATACATGCACATGCACACACACACACACACACACACACACACACACACACACACACACACACACACACTACATACTAGTAAAAGAAAAAGTATTACATATAAGTGTCTGCTGACAAGTAGTCCTATTCCTGTGTGACTGTAGTCTGTGTTAAAGTTGTTTGAGATGAAGTAGTGTAAAGCATAGACCCTAGTGGAAGGTCTTTGTGTAAAGCAATTATTTTGACTGTCTTTGCTATGTGAATATGGTGTTTGATGTTCATTTTTAAGACTTCTCACTGCTGTAATTGATGAAAATGAACACACCTTTTACATACCACACATACCCACACAATGACAACACTGTAAATAGTTCAGTAAACCTGGCTGCTTTCCTTTCAATACAATGTAGAATGTGACCCAGTTGAGTCACTGACTAACCATGCATACAAGTGTACAATGTGTCTTATTGTAATTTGTACACACTTTGGTTTGTTATTGTCATTCATCAGTCCACCCTTGTTGATTATATAATATATACTTACATACAGACAATTCTATACATGTACATTTAAAATCTGTATAGGATCACATGTCAAATTGAGACCTTATCACTATGAGTATGACTATAAGTTGCAAGATGAATAGTGACACACCCTAAGGTCATGAGTATTTTCCGGTTGAATGAAGTAAAATATTTCAGAATAATATAATTATACCTCTAATAATTTATGAAAAATCTGGAAAAATAATGGCAATTTGGAATGTTTTGACTCCTATTTCAAGCACCACAAAACCAGTGACATAGACATGGGTTGTCATTTGGTCAGTTGTGGTTTACTCACTAGATAAGAGCACTTTTATTGTTGAGCACACAGCAGGAATATGATTGAAGAGAGAGATTTGTTTAAGTTCACTCAGCTTTTGAAATAACCACGAAGTGTTCAGCAATAAAAGTGTTGATATCTATCAAGTAAAACAACAACCTAACTTGCAAAATTATCAACTTTGTGTCTTCGGGCAATCGTTGCCTGTTTTGGCTTTAATTTGATATCTCTCGTAAACTACCTGTAAAATTCCTAATAGGGGCTGCTTATGTACGTTAGGAAATCTATTTTTAAATGAGTGTCGATAGGATGTGAAGTCACCACGTGGCTTCCATTGAGAATTTTTGTCAAACGCCATAGAACCCAGCTATGTTTTGCTAATTAATTATTCATATTAGGTTGTCTCAAACAATAGTTTAATATTTAGTGATCATTCCTATGATTATGTATCTTTTAATTCTTTACTGTTACAATCTACACAATTTTTTCACAAAATCTTGATGCTTGGTTCACTCACAGTTGAATTTGAATTCATGACAAGCTGAAAAAGCCAGTGTGGCTTATATTGGGATATTTTTGCATTTCCAAAAGTTGTGATAATTCTACTGACATGTCCCAAACTCGGGAGGTGTCGGTTTCAATTAGATATTTTACGGTAATACTTTGGTTTTGTCAAAACAGGATAATCCAGCAGGTCAAGGGACCGGAAAATTTGAAGGTGAGCGACTATTTACAACCAAGAGAGACCATGCAACATTAGTACCAAAAGGAGCTGTTCTACCTGCATGCCATATGCAAGAAAAGAATGAATCTGGTGCACAGAATGGTAAGAATAATATGCTGGAACTTTACTACTAAAGGTTCGGAATGTCAGTCAAAGTGGCTGGAAATCTTCTAAACTTGGCATCATGTATTATAGATTAGGTGGGCAACTCTGGTAAAATACCTGGAAAACAATCCAGTTTTAATACCAGGAAAACAAGGTAAAATGCCTGGAAGGTCAAATACCAGGAAAACAAGGTATCCATGTAATACCTGGAAAACTTAAATTTTATCTACATATACATTTGTATATGTACCCATACCATTTAACACTTGTGAAAATTCAGTTACAGAAGTTTTTGTTTTGCCATTTTTAGATTAAATAAAATTGTATAAAAAGAAAGTGAAACTGGAGTACTTCATATAAATTACAAAAACATGATCCAGCATGTCCTAATCAATCAACTACTCTTTTATAGTGACATAGTTTCTACTCCAGTTTATCTGTAAAGGGGCACAGACTGAGGTTAGACGGTTTTTACTTTAGTTAGTAATACAAAATACTTTACATAAAACTATGGCTAAACTAATCAAGTATAGTGTTTACAACAATTCATGTAGCCATGACGTGTCACTTTTTACCAACCATCCAACTCATGCGTTGTTCATGTAATGACAGGGATTTCCTCAGATTTGTTGATACGTACCAACAATTATGTCATCAAATCTTAAATATATTATATGGTATCTAAATATCAGGATTGAGTTATACCAGTATCAAGTAAGGAATGACTGTGCTTCAGTAAAGTAGAATACAATATGTAACACTTTGCAGGCAACAAACGTTGCATCCAAAAACCGTCTTAAACTCAGCATGTGGCCCTTTACAGTAACAAAGTGGAATCAGACCAAAGATAGAAGGTGTTGTATCCTGGCTACTAGACTGACACCACTCCCTTCAGAGATTTTTTTGTTATAAAGTCTCATAATTTTCAAATGTTTTGAATTTTTTTATTTATTTATTTCTTGTTTTATAAAGGAAAATGTGCTCAATGTTTTTTGGTTTTTTTGTTTTAATTTTCCATTACTAGTAGTCTATACAAGTTCATCTGACTGTTTGCAACCTCTCAGTCAGCTTATCATATAACACAAAAAGAACACAGCTAGGCTTTTTAAAAATATATTTTATTCAAATAAAGAATGAAAAAAGCCTGGAGACTTGAGCAAGTCTACATGGCAACCATAATGTTACCATTACCTTCAAATGATAGATCAGCTGTGTTGGTGAAATGTGTAAAAATAAACTTTTTATAAATGATGCTATTATTACAGAAGGGTCTCAAATTGCATTTCAATCAAAATAAAATGTGATGACAGGAAACTGGTTATGGTACTGTACAATGTAGGTACATCATGACCTCTGGCATAGCATAAATCAGAGCTCTGTATCCCTGCCAAAAAATGAGAAAAAATGTAACATCACTAGAAATATAATATATGATTATGCCAATGAGACTTGCATTTGATTCAATTAGATGTAAATCTGTCACCAGGCACTTTAGAATGTCTTGACTTCACAATATACCCGGATCTCAACTGGTGAACTTTCATTTAATTGCAGATGCTGGATCAAAATCTCAATGGGTAACCCGCGTAGGAGAACAACATGATCTTGTCAACAGAGGTTCAAATAGTGAGAAGGCAGAGAGGACAAGAGAGCCGTATAATACACGAAGTAGAAGTAAGGAATAATGCACTAACTAACCGATCAACTCTCTCATCTCAATCACCCCTTTGGTTAAAATAGAAAGTCTCAAAGGAGGAAATGATTTTCAGTCTCACACAAGCTACAGAGAATGTTAATGTGGGACATAAAATCCATAGTGAATTTGAGACATTTTATTTCAGACAATTAGTGTACCGGCTTCATTGCCCTGGTCTCTTTGTTACAAGGAAACTACAATGTTACTCAAATTTTTAAGTTGCAGAGGATGAGAAAAAGTGTGATACTTGACACAGACACAGAGACACACATACACACACACTGACACTGACACAGATTCACACACAGGCAGACACAGATACACACACACTGACACAGATTCACAGAGACAGACAGACAGACAGACAGATGTACACACACACACACACACACACACACACACACACACACAAACACACACACATACGCACACACCTGACCATGAGCATTTCATAGCAACTCTGTAGACTAAACAATAATCATACATATTCAAATCCATTGAAACAGCATACATGCCCATAGCAACTGTACTGTGTGTTATACTTTAAAGCAAATGCGACAATTGTTAAATCTAAGAACTCTTTTTACAATTGTAAGGTAAGTACATAGTAATCACGACTACCAGTAGTACCTCAGAGAACTACATGTTCGGTGGATATCCAAGAAAATGAACAAGCCTTACTGAAATCCCAAATTAGTATGATAATGGCAAAAATATTTCTCCACTGTCAGTTTTTACTAGCTTGACAAACTATACTACACTTAGTACTCTAAAGAAGACCTCCTGTGTGAGGTTGAAACGTCGGTAATACATACATTGTAAGGACTTGTCATTTTTACCAAACCCAATTTTACACTTTCTGAAGTCCATAGCTCCTAGTTGGCTCACCACTGTAGTTGAACTGAGTGTAGCTTCTGCAACAAAAATATCTACAAAGCAAGTTAAAAATTGATGAATTCAGTACAATCGGCCATGCTACAACACCATTGTCTTTACTTTGTTCTAGCAGCAGCAGCAGTTATGAGATCCAGAGGGGATGATCTGACTGGCACAGCAGGAGAAGCACTTGATATTGCCTCCAAAGAATTGGGTATGTCAAAAGGAGCCCTACTACGTGAACAGGAAGAATTGATGAAACAATTTCAAAAGAATAAAGATAAAGAAGACAGTATTGTATATGTCAATCAGAATGAGCAACATTTAAGTGATGGCATGCATGCAGCTGGGGGAAATGACAATAAAGAAAGAATACCTGGTGTTGCATATCCAAGAGACAGGGACTACAGAAATTCTGTCTTCTATACTGATGGAGATAATGCTGAAGACAAAGGTGCAAAAAAGACGTCAAATTCCCAGTTTTACCGGAATTACCCTGCACCAGACTATGAACATATGGCACAACAATCACCTGTGTATGAGAATGTGGAGAACACTTTATCTTTAAGGCCTACTACTACTAGTCAAGGTAATAACAGTCATTTGACAGAACCCCATGATGTGTCACATGACAGAAACCCCATGATGTGTCACATGACAGAACCCCATGATGTGTCACATGACAGAACCCTATGATGTGTCACTTGACAGAACCCCATGATGTGTCACATGACAGAACCCCATGATGTATACATGATATAACCCCATGATGTATACATGATAGAGCCCCATGATGTGTACATGACAGAACCCCATGATGTATACATGATAGAGCCCCATGATGTGTACATGACAGAACCCCATGATGTGTACATGACAGAACCCCATGATGTGTACATGACAGAACCCCATGATGTGTACATGACAGAACCCTATGATGTGTACATGACAGTACCCCATGATGTGTACATGACAGAGTAGCTTACTTGGAGTATTTGCACAAGTACTTGCTGTTTTTTCTCTGGTTGTACTTTCACAAGTGTAGCACTGGCATTTACAAGTGATGGGGCACAGGGGACCCAGGAACCGTGTGACAAACAAAACAAACAAATAAATAAACTACATGTATCAGATAAATGACAAATGAACAAGCAAACAAACGACAAGTATAGGGACAAATAAAATAATTAAATAACCCAGCAAATAAACAGATACTCATGGGGGTATACTAGATATGTTTTTTTTCTGTACCCATCACTAGAAAAAACACAAGGGTTCACTCACCCTTTTTCACCCCTTGTGGCAAAGACTGCTTGAAGCAATCTTACAATCACTGCAGCCTGCCTCCATTCTCTTGATGCTGCAACAAGCCCTCTCTCCCTTTGTATTAACTGAACACTCCCTCCTAAGTCAAATATTAAAAAATATTGCTCATTATACCATGCACAAGCCAGGTTCAACAAAAAATATGGAATATATACTCTGGTCGTCTTACGTCACAACAATGTGCATCTGTGTCATGACAACGCATGTCTACGTCATTGTTCTGCAGTGTTTGAAACATGAGTCAAAATACTCAAAATTCCATTACATTTCCGATTTTTTAAAAATATTACTGGCTATGGTATACTTATATTATTCCCCAATACATTGTATATTATAGAATATAAGCTCAGCTTTTTATATGTCTTTGATACAAATAATAATCTTACATGTGTATGTAAAGTATATTTCATCTTCTTATAGGCCAACGCAGAGTAACAGATCGTTCTGATGACAGTTCCTCTGTCAGTCCACAAATGTTGGATCTGAAAACTCCTGAGTACTTTGCCATGTCACCTCCTAAAAAGCCAACACAAACACAAGATTCACGTCCAAACCCAAGTAGACGATTTTTCCCTAGTGAAACAGAACTGGATGATACTGTAGAAAGTCATGCCAGACTTACACGAACATTTAGTATTGGCAGTATGGTGGAGATACTTGGTCAACCACCAAAGTATGGAGTAATTAAATGGATTGGCAACCTTCCAAGGAACAATAAAGATGTCGTTGGAGTTGAATTGGTGAGATAATGAGTTATTTCATCATAGATATTCAATCATACATCTAACTGTTTGTCCAGCGTGACCCAATACACTAGTCCTGTGAAAACCTAGAATACGATCATAGCTACATAGTTGATACCCATAACTCCAAAGTAAAGAGTTTTTGTATTCATTTGTAGTATCCATATCAAGTGTGAAAGTACCTGTTTCATTTGCTAACTGCCCACATTAGAAAAGCAACATGCTACATGTAGGCTTATAAATAAACTAATTGAAATATTATACTTTTACACTTGATATGAATGTTATAAATGAGTGGAGTACATAGAGAAAGTGCTTTACTTCAGCCTTACTCATTGTAATATGAATACTATAAACAAGTGTAGCACATAGAGAAAGTGCTTTACTTCAGTGTTACTCATTGTAATATGGACGCTATAAACGAGTGTAGCACATAGAGAAAGTGCTTTACTTCAGTGTTACTCATTGTAATATGAATGCTATAAACGAGTGTAGCACATAGAGAAAGTGTTTTACTTCAATGTTATCTGTTCACACTTGATTGTCTTCTTTGTTTCATTTCATATCATTTATACAGGAAGAGGACATGGAGAGAGGTACTACTGACGGTACTTTCCAGGGAAAACGATATTTCTCATGTCCTCCAAGTAGAGGTATTTTTGTATACTATGAAAAATGTCGACCTGATTCTCGATTTACATCCAATGATAAGGTTTTCCACAGGACGCCCAGTGAAGGTATTATATATACATATATTAGAATACCATTGTTCCTATATCAATAGACCACTTATTTGTAATGTTTTGTTATATTTGATGTGTCATCTTACTCGACATAAAACATCTTGGGTACTTGATTTCATTCCATTTATTTTCATTTTCTTTGTAACTCTAAGTGCCACGGAACATTGTTTAACTTTGGATATTTGACACTATATAAGTTTGTTTGATAGATGAATAGATAGATAGATAGATATATAGATAGATAGATGAATAGATGGATGGAGGGATGAATAGATAGATAGATAGATAGATAGATAGGTAGGTAGGTAGGTAGGTAGGTAGATAGATAGATAGATAGATAGATAGATAGATAGATAGATAGATAGATAGATAGATAGATAGATAAATAGACACAGACAGACAGACAGACAGACAGACAGACTGACTGACTGATTGATTGATTGATTGATTGATTGATTGATTGATTGGTTGATTGATTGATTGATTGCTTGATTCTTACTATGTAATTTCATGCAAAATGAAATAGTAATGTACCGCCACAGATTTGTTATTGAATAGTTTAGAATGTCCTTTATATATAATAATAATATAATAATTGAATTGGGATAATTGAATAATAACATCTTCATTGCAAGTGATAACAAGAGTATATCTAAAAGGGAATGTCATGCATGAAACTGAAATAGTTAGCAAACTTTTATATGGATTCTGGGCTCATAATTATAAACGAAATTCTCCTAAATATTTCAACTCACAATAGCAAATCTCTGATAATGCTTAGGATATATCAGTTACCCTGTGGTAAAAAAAGGGACACCATGGGCAGAAAGCTTCATTTATAGAAATCATTCATTTGTGAGCTACATGTATGTACTTTTGGATCAATTTCTTGTATATTTTGAATACATGTCATCTTTTTAAAATCATCAGCTTTTGGGAACTATGACTCTCCGATGGTTGCCACATACACAGCACCCCGTGAAGAGCTGGTTCCAGAACTGTGTGGCACTGGTAGAGGCATCCAGGGTCATCATAACTCGTGCTACCTAGATTCCACATTATTTAGTATGTTTGCCTTCAGTCTTGCATTTGATGATCTAATTCTCAGAGCGAGATCGTCTCGAGACCTACTAGAGTTCACAGAAGTTCAAACTGTCTTGAAAGAGGGTATAGTCAACCCACTCAGAAAGTGAGTATCAAAAAATGTCAATGTTTACATCTTGCCCAGCAGGGCTCCAAATCAGCAGTAGACCAGGGTACATAGACTACTAAACATTGTATCTAGACTACCAAATCAGCAGTACCGTAGTCCAGGGCACAGACTATTGAACATTATATCTAGACTACCAAATCAGCAGTAGTCAAGGGCTTCATAGACTAAATTTTACTAAAACATTATATCTAGACTACTGAATTAGCAGTAGTCCAGGACACATAGACTACTAAACATTGTATCTAGACTACCAAATTAGCAGTAGTCCAGGACACATAGACTACTAAACATCGTATCTAGACTACCAAATTAGCAGTAGTCCAGGACGCATAGACTACTAAACATCATATCTAGACTACCAAATTAGCAGTAGTCCTGGACACATAGACTACTAAACATTGTATCTAGACTACCAAATTTATAAGATGGTTGTGTGTTAAACCAGCTGAGTGATAAATAGAAAACTGCAGTAGCTGAACCAAGAGTAGAAGCTTTCATATGAGCCCTGTCAGAGTATGCACAATGTAGACAATCTTACAGATGTGATCATATGGTTATACATATATGTAATTAAAACTAGTAATTTATGATAACTTACAAATTATGTGAGGGGGGGGGGGACAGTTAATTTCTACTTTAATCATATTCACTTCACAAGTAATGTGTAATGCTTATCTGTTTTGATATCAGAGAACTGTTGCAGTTGTAGTTAGACTGATGTTTCATTATACCAGTCTTTGTCTTTCACAGGTTTGGATTTGTACGTGCTGATAGAGTCTTGAAGTTTCGTGAACTGCTGGACAAACTAGGGTCTGTGTCAGGATTAACTAGTGAAGAGAAAGATCCTGAAGAATTCCTTAATACACTTTTTCAACAAGTCTTCAAAACAGAACCTTTTCTCAAAATGAGGTAAGAAGTAAATTTGGTCACTTGTGTATTTGACAGTAAATTTGGTCACCTGTATGTCTGTGTGTATAATGTCTGTGTGGCAGTGAATTTTGGCCACTTGCATGCCAATTGGACAGTGAATTTGATCACTTTTATGCCAATTGGGCAGTGAATTTTGCCACCTTTATGTATGCCAAGTGTATGCTCACATCATAGTACATGTATGCTCACATCATAGTACATGTATGCTCACATCATAGTACATGTATGCTCACATCATAGTACATGTATGCTCACATCATAGTACATGTATGTTCACATCATAGTACATGTATGCTCACATCATAGTACATGTATGCTCACATCATAGTACATGTACGCTCACATCTGTGAGAGAGACAAATTGTACATGTACTTATACAGCATGAAGTGTACATGTGTTTTACATTTGCTGTCGTCAATAAGGGAACACGCTGATGGTCAACAAAAGTTTCGTATCAGTGTCTCTATCTATATGTTCATTATTTATTTTTATCATACAAAGTCCAAGTTGCTCAAATTTTGGATGAAGCAAAATAATTTAAATAGAATGATTATTCACATAACATGTTTTGGTGATATTATGTCAATAATTATGATTGTTTTCAGAGATGTCCACGGTGAAGAGCACTCCAGTTACTTCTACCAAATGTTCATGGACAAAGATGACAGTCGACCTGTTCCAACTGTCCAACAATTATTTGAGCAGTCATTTATTGTGTCGGACATTAAATTTGTTGAGGTTAGTGTTCTAGTTTGCTTTTGCACATGCTTTTTGATTTGACATCGTTAATGAAAAGTTGTAACAACTGCAGTGATGTTACAACTGAGTCTCACCTCTCTCTCTCTCTGTCTCTGTCTTTCTGTCTCTCCCTCTCTGTCTCTGTCTCTCTCTTTGTACAACTGCAATAATGTTACAACTGAGTCTCATCTCTCTCTATCTCAGTCTCTGTCTGTCTTTGTCTCTCGCCCCCCCCCCCCTCTCTCTCTCTCTCTCTCTCTCTCTCTCTCTCTCTCTCTCTCTCTCTCTCTCTCTCTCTCTCTCTCTCTCTCTCTCTCTCTCTCTCTCTCTCTCTCTCTCTCTCTCTCTCTCTCTCTCTCTCTCTCTCTCTCTCTCTCTCTCTCTCTCTCTCTCTCTCTCTCTCTCTCTCTCTCTCTCTCTCTCTCTCTATCTATCTCTCTCTCTCTCTCTCTCTCTCTCTCTCTCTCTCTCTCTCTCTCTCTCTCTCTCTCTCTCTCTCTCTCTCTCTCTCTCTCTCTCTCTCTCTCTCTCTCTCAAAATAGACATTTTATTTTTATATTAAGTGTCTGTCTCTGTGTGTATTCTGTTACACTTTGAAGAAGATGACATGTACTTCTTTTCATCTTTCTTCAGGTACCAAAGTGCCTCCTAGTTCAAATGCCAAGATTTGGAAAGAGTTTTAAGATGTACAATCGTGTCATACCAAGTCTGGAACTTGATATCACTGATGTCCTTGAAGGCAGTAAGTTATGTAATGAGTTTTATATAGTATTGATGTCATGCTAATATCCAAGGACAACTGAGACAAGTTCATAATTCATTGTTACAATATCATTTATAATTTTTTTTTTTCAGTTCCGAGGCAGTGTACAATATGTGGTAGCTTAGCAGAATATGAATGTAAAGACTGTAACACAGAGAAAACATTTCACCATGAACAAATGACTGCCTACTGCCAAACCTGTGGAGATAAGGTATGCAAATGTACTCATATCTATAATCTTTCTGTTACTTAATGATGAATGTATATTAATCTTTATGGCCCTGAAATGGGTTTTGCAGACCAAGGTTGTATGGTGGAAGGGTCCAACTTTTGGGTTTTATCATGTATCCCATGATGTAGTGGCATGGAAACATCATTTTAATCACATAATCACATCAGTTGCTACTGAAATGTCATTTAACTCACAAAAATAGTGGAAGAAATTAACAAAGCCAAATCCCTGCGCAAACGGATATCGATGAGCGTGCCACTTGCCATAGTTGGGCAAAGTGGGCTGAGGCGTGATACAGAAAATTATTGCCCAGGTTCGATGTGCTTGCTGTCAATTTACTTACATCGGAAGCAATACTGGGTATATGATAATTGTAGCTTTACAATAATGTTTTCATTATTCAAAAAGTGGTGTATTTGTGGATATGAATTTGTTTAAGTGTTGACATTATATTAAGATTATTAATGCCTTGGTTTATTAATCATCACCACATCTCTCCTTGACTACAGACTCATAGTCATCCCAAGAGGAAAAACCACAAGCTTATCAAGCTTAAGATTCCGGATGGTTTTCAAAATTACTTTAGGGAAAACCCGCATATGATAGAGAGAAAGTATATGGAATTATTTGCTGTTGTGTGCATAGAAACAAGTCACTATGTGGCATTTGTTAAATGTGGCAGTGGTGAAGACAAACAGTGGTGTTTCTTTGATAGTATGGCAGATAGGATAGGTAAGTTATCGCATTCTTATGAAAAATGAATAGGCCATTGCAGACTGCAAACATGAAATTGAGAATACAGCGCCCTCGCTCAGATTGGGGTATCATCACCTCCATAGTACCGTTCCTTAAGAGCTTTGTTTCTTGTATTCTGTTGAAGTGTATATCAGGGATGTTTTTCGTATTCATCGAGGAAAGCAGCAGTGCTCTATGATTAACCAAGTAACCTATACCATGTTTACCCCAAGGTACACACAGACAGGAAGTAGAGCGCCACCATGGCAAATTTTGGAAAGTTCTATTAGACTTAAAGGGGTGTTTCAGACAGAATAATGAGGAGGTGGGATAAACACTAAACTGGTAAAGCTCTATGATAGGGAACTTGCAATCCAGACAAAATATGATTAGATACCAAAGACTAATCTGTAGTCATTGTAATACTTAATCTTGGGCAATTAATCTAGACCAGTTTATTGATTTACAGTTACCAAGAATACAAAAAGATTATTTTCAACAATGAATATTGCCCACAATGCACCATTCAAGATGTCCCAGATAGAGAGTTGGCAAGCTCTCTATAAAACCAGCTATAGTTGCAATTCCAACATTTTTTTTCATCAAATAACCAAAAGATATATTCACTAAAATGGTCAAGCTATGGTCACTTACTAATAAAAGATATTGTGTCTGTTAATTAGTGGTCAGTATTATCTGACGTGTAGTGGCAAGTTTAAATCTTGACCAGTTTTGAATCTGTTACCATGATAAAACTGTACGAGTTGTAACTGGAGTATAATTTTTCAACCAGACAATCACAATATATTCACTGAAAAGTGTTAAAATACCAATAATTAGACATTGTACATGTTAATCAGTGGGTGATCTTATCTGTAAGTAGTGCAGTAAGAGGTTGAAATGATTGCTGTAGAGGGCGCTGAGTTTTTGGTGTGGACCCTGAATCGATTTGATTTGATTTATTGTGTATACAGCTACAACAAATATGTTTATGAACAAGTGATGCAATACTGTTAACAGTGTACTAGACAGAAGCACCATTGATCAGAGTATTATTTTGAAGTTAGGCAGTTTATGATTTTTATTGATTTAATAATGTTTATTAATTGATTTGGTGGTTGGTCAGTCGGTTGGTTGGTTGGTTGGTTGGTTGGTTGGTTGGTTGGTTGGATGGATGAGACAGACAGGAGTATAACATGAAATATTAATGATTATATTAAGAAAGTATAGTTTAAGTTAATAACATTTCCTATCAGTTAGATCCTTCAGAGGGCTTCTCTTAAGCCCCTGAATGTGGACAGATATTGTTGTCATCTTCAGCCTCGTACCCCATAATGAATTGTTTCTATCCCATATATCTAATAGGTGAAGAAGATGGACACAATATACCTGCTGTGACCCATCTACCTGAATTTGTCAAGTGGTTAGAAAATACAGATAAAATTATGAAAACTGATGTCAAAGACATGCCAGAACACCAGCGAAGACTTGTTTGTGATGCATATCTCTTGTTCTATCAGAGTCCAGAAGCTATAATGTATGGGTAATGAATACCTCTGTGAGTTCAAAACTCAAGAGTGAGGACTTTATCAAGAGAAATCAACCCCATACTTCTGGGCTGCATAGGTGAAATTATGGAAGTGGAATTATAATGGAAGCAAACTTGGAGAAAATGCCTACATGTATTAGACTGTTCCTCTATTCAGAATGAAATCATCATCATCATAAATTCAAACATCGAGGAACTTGTCATACATCTTTAAAAAATGCAAAAATTAATTCCTGTGATAAATAAGATCATGAAATTAAGATTGCCACGGAGAAAGTGATTGATGTTCACCAGTAATTGAGATCAGATTAATGATAAAGTAAGCAATCAAACATTCACAGGCACATCTCCAAGTGTTGTAGATAAGCGAGTTCAACAGGCAGGATTGAAATGTGTGAACCAACAGACACATATCCCAGATGATGGAAGTCTTTGCATCAAGAATAAGTAGTGTGGAAAGTATGCATCTGATATTGTGGACATCATAATTAGTACACATCTTAACATCCAAATTTGATGCGAACAACTGAAACCACAATGGAATGGAGATTGAAGGGTATAAGATTACTCTGTGTATTACCATGCTTGTTAAAATAATGGAAGGAGATAGGATCAGTGAACATGTGCAAACTACATTGCAAAGAGAAGAAAGTGAAATGGTTTCCTGACTGATCAACATTTCTTCTCATGAGTTGGGTTCAAGGTGCCATGTGTTAGTTAGATAGTCAGACTGGCATATTTATAGATAACCAGCAAGGGTTTTACAGGGTTGTACAGTATCACGAGAGTCTCCAAACATTCAGATGTAAAATAACTACACACAGATGACAAACAGCAACACACCGTGTCTAGGGACAGGTTGGTGTGAAATACTATAACTGTGATGTAATGTAATATCATATACAGACTCTATATTGATGAGAATTGATAAAAGATATAGATGTATTAAAGTGTCAGGATACAATTAATTATTACTAACTAGAATATTTTTTTATGACTCCACGAGTCAGTTTTCTATTTTTTGGAATGTAGTGAAAGTTGCAATTAGTGTTTCAATGATATTCATTGTAATTTATTTTGCATATCATAAATAATTTTTCTCGGCCATTATCACTGCCTTTAATCTGTAATAATTCAAGTTCCCTGTTTTCAATTTGATTGTACATTACTGTCATGATATAGTTAGGTAATGGACACCATGATACTGAAATTGTTCATGTTTCATTGTACATCACGGTCCAATTGAGTATGTTCTTATCTATGTAGTCTAGTGTGTAACAAAATCTATTTATAAGCTGCATAATGTGAAACACTACTCAATAAGCAGAATTGATGGAAACAAATTTCAGTTCCGTACATCTAGCTCCTTATTTGGACTTCGTTAGAAATTAATTCAAGTCCTCAAAATGTGGGGTTGAAATGTATACACAAGGTTGAACTTGAATAGACTGTCCATTTTAATTCAAACTGTAATATCTTTAAGTTAGTTTTATTTTTTAAGAATGACATTTCATGTAAAACAAAATTTATATTAAATACACAATGTCATTCAATTCCTGTCTGTATTGCTTTTTTCCAGTGATGCATCGGAGACGATAAACAAATCTACAAAGTAACACCCTACCAGTAAAAACCAGTACAGAGATTGTGCAATTTCCTGTTGTCATGCAAATTAATATTGTGTTATTACTGTATTAGCCCCAAACAGGCACAGCATGGAGGGGGCTATAGGAATGACCTATGTCTGCCCATGGTCAGCCATATCTCTGACAGCCATGACTCAGTTTTGACGACACCTGGCACAAATGTCAAACACTATACTTAGTATTACTATGCATGTTCATTGATTTAGTGATTTTGACCTTTGGCAAAATGGTAGCCACACTTGAGATAGTAACATACATTTTGCCTCTTTATCTCTGAAAGGTTTATAGATCCTGTAACAGATACTGTTCAAATCCCCCCCCCCCACATTATCAATGGTAAGCTTTTGTCACTTTATGTTGTGAGTAGACATTGATATTTATGACATTATTAACTTGCCAATGAATGATAGGACCATATTTCAGCCATCAATAAAAAAAATGATAGTTTTGGGGTATGTCGTCAAACATATAAAACTTTGTGAATAAGTAGGATGGTCATTTGATTACTATAAACGCTTCTTCACCAAATCATACAAGTAGTTACACCATGTGCTCAGAGTAGAAATGTCGCCATGTGATACATTTGACAGCCTGTGTTCCAAATTACACCTGTTATACAACACATAAAGAAGACTAGTTCATTTTGGTTCCATAGAGAGGAAAAAACAATCCATGTGAACAGGAAGTGCAATTGAAAATATGTGTACTGGGTTGTAATAAATATGAATGATTAGTTTGTAAATCATGCTGTGTTTCTATGCATATGTCATAATAATATTCATAATACATTTCATTTTTGTAAGGTTTCCTTTAAACTACCATTTCAATGATACCATATACAGAAATGTTCAAAGCTTTCCACACACGCATGGCCTGGGAAACATGATAAACGCTTCTTGGGTTGTTTTTAATCAGTTACAGTGGGACCATAGCAAAGTAGCATCTAATTCTTGTGACCTGAAATAGAACTTTTACCACCTAGGTATATCATAGAAATAACTACATATATCATTGGATTTCTTGGTGGACACCATTAACCTCAACCTGATACACTGTATAGATGCATTACTATTGTGAACCAAATCAACCTTCTTTTATTTTGACACACTAGCAGCATAAGGTAAAATGCTATTGCAAGCACTAGCAATAGGATGTATATTATTGTATAATTTCATACCAGCATTGGAGTTCAGTGCCCGCTTTTTGCACAACTGAATATTGGCTATAGCTGTCATGAAGTGTGTCTGTGTGTGTGTAAACAACTTAGTCAAAGCTGCCAGACCAATTGCTTTGACATTTGGTGGAGACATTACTTTGGGTGTCTAGATGAAATTGTTCAAATGAAAGTGATCTGATCAGTGGTTTTCAAGTTACAGCTGTATGGTTATAGAATGTTACATCATGACTTGGTTAAAGTCCATGGGATGTTCCATTATCCTGTAGGGATGTTTTCATGTTTGAGGTATGTTTCTCTCACTGCATGTGTATGTCAGACATTGGATTTCAGTTGTACACATTGCCATGGGCAGTATTTTACCAATACACATATCATAATTATTTCTTTGTAACTGTTTGGTGTTTGGAGAGTAAAATACTTATAGTTACAATCATTGGTATATTTACACCACTTACCTTCATGGCATCATGCATTTATAATATGTATTATACCATGCATACGCAAAAATATATGGAATTTATACCCTGGTCATTCTACATCATAACAGTGCACATCTGTGTCATGAAAATCCTTGTCTGTTATTGTTAGTCATATTGTTGTGTCAAAAACGTAATGGCCCATGAGTGGAACACCAAGCCTACATTACTTTAGCTGTAACATTTTGGCAAAGAATGTCGTAATGTTGTCTTCTTTACTAGATGAGGTGGTAGGCTGAAGGGTGCTAAACACATATACAAATACAGAAACATACAAATACAGACATATTGATACATTACATCTGAAAAGCATACATATGAAAACAGACATACTGACCAATAAATTGAACATCCAGTTTATTTGAAGGGTATAAAAACACCTGTACAGAATAGTGTATAACAATCCATACACAATATCATACAAGATACTATTTACACTGTTTTTGTCTCCTACAACATAACACCACGTCACGTCACGTCATATCACATACAAAAACATCTTAAAATGACTCTATAATCTTAATTCTTTCACAATACACCTTTTTTTCAAATATCACAAGGCGAGGAAAACTGCATCAGCCCTCTTATTATGTACACATAAAAGATCAATACTTTTGAAGAAAGTTTGTAGAGTAATCTACACCAAACACACATACGATACTGAAAACAGAAAGTCTTAGCAAAACCATTCGGTATATATACTCACATAGTCTGTAAGGTATGCTGTGATCAGATGCCCTCACACATTGGTCACACTGATGAGGGTGTAGCGATGATGGGACACCCTCACACATTGGTCACACTAGTGAGGGTGTAGCAATGATGGGACGCCCTCACACATTGATCACACTGGTGAGGGTGTAGCAATGATGGGACGCCCTCAAACATCGATCACACTGGTGAGGGAGGAGCAACACAACGTATCTTACAGTCTAATACGCTCATAGATATACTGCTATAGACATACACACGTCAGTGAATTTGTAAAACAACCGTATAGCACACATCATTCCACTGCATGTTATGCCTCCACTAGCTTAATATACTAGTATGAGGCTTGGTTATTGTGACAAAAACATGCTTTAGAAACCAAAGAAACACAAACTCTAGCATTTGTGTATGTTTGTGTGGATTTGTCTGCATAACAGAAAATCGCTTGGAGCAATTCCCAGCACAAAAAAAAAATTTAAAAAAAAAAAAGTCAAAATATTCAGTACTGAATAGTATATACTATTCAGTCAGTATGGTACTTTGTAGCTTGATGCAATACATGCTACAAATCTATGCATGCCTGTATGGCTACTTGAGCCTTTTAACCACATATAACTCAACTAATCTCAAGTCTGTAAATCACAGTTATGAATAAACCTTTATCCATGGAAACTGTTCTGAATATACTTAATTCTATCATTTCTACCAAACTGGCAAACACATAGTAAACAATCGGTCCTATAATTATACTATATGAGTGATAATTTGGACTACAATTTCAACCATATATATTTGCCTTTTTAACGGAACAATAACAATTCTAAATTCAAAAGGATTAAGTTTTTGTTATCCTGAATAACTTTGCTATCAACCTGAGTGCAAACACACTCATTTTACTTTCAATCTTCCTTACACACAACACAGCTCCTTCCACATAAAACTAGGCAAAACTTTGCCATTCACATTACACCAAATGTGTCTTAAAAATAACATTAAAACATAAATAAAAACATCAAAATATTCTAAAAGCACAGTATTAGTGAACCATGAATACTAACGCTCCAGTCTTTTTTGTTCAGTTTTAAATATCCTATATCAAAATACCTGCATTAAATGCCAACTGTTCTGGACCTATTTGTTCTTTTAGCAAAGTTATGCTTTTGAAACACCAAGGACAACCTTAAATACATGTATGTAGAAATACACATACAGTTATTTTTATCTGTCCTTGGAAGAGATATTAAACTTACTACCATAGTATGTTTTATTTCTGCAAAAAGACATAACTGATTTGTGAGGGCGCCCTGTGATGGCATACTTTTCTGCCTAACATACTCTCAGTCTGATGCAAACATTGCATACACACATAATCTCGCTTCAAACTGGTGAGCTTTTCAAAGTATTGCTAGGACAGTTCAAAGCCTACTGAAAACTGCACTAGCTGTAACTGGAGTGTTATTGTTTCACACAACCAACAATATACTCACTTCAAACATTTAAAACACCAATAAGTAGACATTGTACTTGTTACTGCTACTGACTTTATCCATAAGTAGTACAGTAATAGGTTGATATCGTGATCACATTTGGGGTTAACGATTTTTGGATGAGGACGCAAAAATCAATTGGTTTGGATTTACTGCACCATATTATGTGTACAGCTACACAAATATGTTTACCCATGAGGGATTCAATACTGTGATAGTACCCCATGACGTGCGAGAGCAAGCGTGGTGTACTCTATCTAGGTACTTGCACGAGTGCTTGCAGTGTTCTCTGTGCCCGTACTTTCAAAAGTGTAACAAGTGCAAGTGCAGCAGAAAACACTGCAAGCACTCATGCAGATAACCCTGAGTACCTACACTGGCACACACAAGGCATTGGGTCCTGTTATTATTACACTTTGTTTGTCTGAAACAACAAATTTCTGTAAAAATGACACTATGTGATTACACACTTTCAGGCAGAATGGTGGTGTCCTCATTTGCACGCTGGTATGCAATAATGTTTTCTCAGTATTGCACTGCAGTGCAAATACCACTAGTATGAGTGTGCACCAGTGCATGTAATCTTTGGTACAGATGTAATAACATATAGGGTATGGTATTACAATGGACCCATTATATCAAACAAAACAGTTTCAAAAAACATTCCAGTTGCAGCAAGTGCAGCTTCAAGTTCTACACCTCTCAGTCTATCCACCAGTTTTCATTTTACCAATCTACACCTTGCATATTGTTTACTACTATCATTTACCAGTAGAAATGAATCCATTGTAAACAAGATATATTCATCTGGAACACTCTCAATATTGGTAAAATGTTATTTAACATCCCACAACTCTTTAAACTCAGCTTTGTCTCACAACATAAAATGGCAAGATTTATGTAACTATTTATGAACATACAATAAACTGAAACTCTAACTTATTTTTGAGTTCAGCTTGCTGAAATATTCTCACACCCTTCATGGATAACTTAACATCATAAAGATTGTACTGTGCACTGACCAAACAATATCTACACATAGAACATTTTAAAACAGTTTCACTATCACTACTAAAACATCTATTATTGTTGACATAATTACAGTAAAAACCACTGTGACACTGAAGATCTAGTCACCAATATACAAGTTGTGGTGTTGCACACATTTGATGTCACCACGCTATCCATCTTATGATTGTACTTCAGCTCAAATGAAATCCACTGCAATCAGTACATCACAGGAGTCAGTCTAAAGAGAAGAATAACATCATTATTAGTGACTAGAAGTACGGTCTAAACACTGCTCAATGAATGACTATATAGTATGTATGTATGTATGTATGTATGTATGTATGTATGTATGTATGTATGTATATATGTATGTATGTATGTATGTATGTATGTATGTATGTATGTATGTATGTATGTATGTATATATGTATGTATGTATGCATGTATGTATGTGTGTGTATGTATATATATATGTGTGTGTGTGTGTGTGTGTGTGTGTGTGTGTGTGTGTGTGCGTGCATGCAAGTGTGGATTATGAATTGGTGGATGCAAGCATGCATTGCTGGTGAATACATAAACATGTGCACAAGGAGCACCACCAATGACTTCCCACTAATCATGAAGTGCAATTATTGCCACTTTTGGGGCAAGCTCAGACCGAGGTCTGTGGTCAAATATACCAATTTGATGACGTGATCTGCATTAGAAGAATAAACTAAAATTGAACTTGGTTGTTTATCCAAGATCTGTCCAAAATAATCAACACATAAGGGGGTGGTACTTGCCTTCCTCTGGTGGAATAAGTGAAATCATCGGTCTCATCAACATAGTCATACTCCATGTCATCACCATCCATGTCCATACCTAGATCTTGACCAATACCAGAATCTGAGGCTACTTTACTTGCTGACGAGCTGAAAATATGGTAATTACAGTGAACTAAAGAATTACATGAAACTCATAAACATCACTTTACTTTACTTGCCGACGAGCTGAAAATATGGTAATTACAGTGAACTAAAGAATTACATGAAACTCATACACGCCACTTTACTTGCCAATGAACTCCAAATATGGTAATTACAATGATGTAAAGATCTACATATAAATGAATCTCAGAGGCTCCTTTACTTGTTGATGAGCTGATCATATTTGGTTGAAATTGGCTCATACATTTCAGAGATATAAATGTACGCTTTAATATTACATGTATATATCATTGTCTTGATTTTGGGTTATACATTGTATGCCTGATGGCAAGGATACAATCAACAAGACACACAGTCAACATGTATATGTAGTTACCTTTTTGATAAAATGACTGATATTTTACAAAACCGTCAGTTATGTCACAACAATAACTGGAAAGTTAAAAATACTGTTGTAATACATAAATCAACTTTCCACAAGTTTTACATTTAATGAATTGAATTCTTTATGCAGTTTTCGAACTAACCTGATAGCTCGACAGGTAAAGAACAAGATACGTTTTAACTTCTTGTTGTAAAAGAAGTAATTAAAGGACCACAGTATGCCTTCTTCACCATAAGGATCACACTCCAAGTCGGGATTGTAACTGTGGACAAGAATAAGTAGAAATGTAAATTTAATGAGATATTTGTCATTGTGAATATATAAATAGCTAGCAATACACTAATACTACAGTCTGCACTCTTAATGAAGTTCTCTGATAACACATCAATCTCGTGTTAGGAGTCCTCTACACAATATTGTTTTTGTAAATTTTTTATTGCACGCAAAATCAGTGAATACTTCATTATATATCTACCAGTATATATATATATAGTTTTGGTAGTACTGGAACTCTTTTTAGTACTACCAAAACTATTACGCTCTGCCACTGCGGTATAGAGCACTCTCTTAGCAGATTGATACTCACCGAGTTATATATATATATATATATATATATATATATATATATATATTACGCTCTGCCACTACTGCGGTATAGAGCACTGTCTTAGCAGATTTATATATATATATATATATATATATATATATATATATATATCGTAACAAGACAAATTCCCAACGTAAGGGATAATAAAGTAATATAATAATAAAATCCTTTGACTTCCATAGGAACTACATCTAGTACATGTGAAATAGGAACAGAAAGAAACATGCTAGTGGTACATTTCTGGAGAAATTGCTGTCATATAAAATGTGGACTGTATTTGTGTTTTACAGAACATTGTATAAGCATATATTTATCTGCAACACATGGCTCACAATAGGTCAGACGGGTTACTCATAGTTCTTTATGCATTTCCACAGATATCTGCTATGTTGTAAATTTTGTAGACAGCTTGTGTGTATTAACTTGTATGGTACAAATGTTGTGAAAAAAAAAAAACCTGCTGTACACAACTACAAGTAAATAATAGCTTTCATGTGAATCTATAGTACGTTTTCTCTCCTGAAAGCTCAAGGCAATCACAATTATAATAAATATAAAATGCAAAGTTTGTAAATGGCCAGATTTCGCATATCGGACAAGACTGCTATACTTTATACAAACATAATTTACATTGTAAAGCCTAAACAATTACCACTCGCTCTTTCTACAAATGTACACCTGCTATATTATCAAATTTGTCAAAGAATGCTGTTTTCTGCATATATTCACTATACTGTGAACTTTGTGATGCCTGTATGTCTGATGTCAATCTGGAAATTGGCAACTGAAGTAGTAACTAATGAGTGACAGTCACAGAGAAATATTTACTTGAAATTAATATGGTACCACAATGACATTTATGATTACCATTATCTCTATTTACATGTTGTTACTGATAATGATCATTTTACTGTATCTTATGAATTGATACCCAAAACAACACTTTGTGAAGTTACATCAACAGTATTTTTCTAAGGTTTCAGAACAGTTACCTTATAAAACAGAAAGGAGAAACATAACAGTATTTCCCATAGAATCTATCTTAAGTTTGTTTTTGAACCCTGTGTAAAATGACATTGGAAAGGTTCGAACCCCAGTACATTTTTTACCTACTTACTACCCTAAACAAACAAAAAATCATCGCATTGATGAAGAAGTAACGTACTGAAAAATTGGGTGAAGTGATGTAATGATAACCAATGACTCATTTACCTGTAGAAATCACAGTCAGCCAATACTATTTCATCATCAATGGCAGCCCATAATTTAGGTTTGAGGGCGGAATACACCTCTCCACCAGCAACGAATAGATTACTATCGATGGCATTCACTACCCACTGGAAACTTGGCTCACGACTGAACTCATGACTTTTGGCTTCACTGTAACATAATAATAAACACGCCAAGTTATTTCAACTCATGACACTTAGTTCCACTAGTAATTTTGTGCAAACACAATGCACAGCAAAAGTTATCTATGTAATTATCTGCTCGTTAAAAAATACTAGAATATGAAACCTAGTTTAAATGGAACTTTGCCCACAATGTTTTTTATATATACATATACAAGTCAACATGTAAAAGTTCATGAGGTGAAGAACCACTGAAAGGTTAAAAATAGTACATTTGAAATTGTTAATCTTGGCAACTATCAAACTTTTTAATGTTTTATTCATTGTGACTAAAAGCTGTTGTTACAAGATTTCTGGAATGTTATAGTCAACATCACATGAATTTCTTTGGGATGTATAAACAATGTAATCAAATAACTATGAGATGCAAACTTCAAAACAACATGTTAATGAGTACAAATGTAGAAAAAATAGATTTATTATATAAATACTGTACACATTTGTCAATAATCACAATAATCACAGCCACTACTTTGTAGAAAGCTGATTGGATTCCAATAAAGAATAAGAATAATAAGAGAATAGGATTTAACATGATCGTAAACATCATTCCTTCTGCTGTGATTTCATCAACAAAGTACATGCCATCCAAATTTATTTTATTGAAATATGACATGTATGAGTATAGATTCCACTAAATTTCACAAATCAATACTAGCTACTAGTACTAGTAGTAGTAAATCATAAATGTAGGATTTATGCTGTACCTAAAGTCGTAGTCTGGGTGAAAAGATGCATTCAATGTGGATGTCAGATAAAATATCATCTTCCTGCTACAAGTATCACATAATGGACTTTCTCCTTCATCACTGGCACTTCGACTGTACTGTCGACTAGGACTCAGTGACACCTGTGTCTGGGGAGGTGACAAGGCCTGTAGATCATGTGGTGACTGGCCTTCTGTACTCATGATCTTGAACAGTCGCTTATCATTTCCAGCCATCTTGCAGGAATAGCTCTCAACCCTACAAAACAATTTACATTTTTAAGGTTATCAAAATTCTTCAATCCTGAATCATAAATCAAAGATGCCAAAGTTTTATGGATTATATACTAAAATCTCTAAAAGTCTAAAGTCTCTAAAAAAAATTCAAATCACCAACATTATGTGTAAAGACTGCGCTTTTGGAACAATGATGATAAGACAATAGATGCTGAGTGGATGATCTTAGATTCTATCAAGATGGTCACCATACAATAGAAAAGGTAATTGGTTCAGATCAGATCTTGAGTTATGCAAATGAAGTACAATATTGTTATTGTTATTATGTGAGAAGTGTGAAGGGCACAGCATTTCAACTAACACTGCATCTCATAACAGATAATAATCAATACATGTATATGTATTACACCTTCATTGTATTTCACCTTCACTGTCTCATTGAATCGTTAATGGCACATTATTGCAAAAACCTTTGATATCAACATCATGGAGTACCCTTATTTCTTATCTATGTCATGATGTGATTCAATAATTGCAGAAATAGGTACAGGCCATGAATATTCCTGCCAAAATTTAACACTAAAATTTATCTCATATTATCAAGAAACTTTTCTTGTTGAATTAAATATGATACACATATATACCAAGTAATGGTGATTTATTAACTGGGAAATCAGTTGTCTATGTCTGCATACATGTCAATCTGATTAAAATCTCATGTAGTGTACATACTCAGAACGAATTTCTTTTTAGCTATTACATTTAATGTTGTTTATCCTTTTGTGAGTGTTTGCTACCTATATCTGACACAATACCATAGATTTTCATGAGCCACACAAGAGCACAGAGTGAATTTACTCAGAAAATGAGAATACATAAATTAATGTGCCAAAGCATACAGGTACAGTAATTCTGAGCGCTCTGTTCAAAAGAGCTCAACCACAGAGTCCTGACAACGATGTTATAATTACTGTTTGGTGGTTCTCTGTTCTTTCAATTTCAAACGTTGAGTATTATATTGTAATAATACAGATTCTAGTTGGCTCCACATAAGTATGTGATTGGGTCTAAGAACACCTATAGTATTGTTTCAAATGTAGGTATCAGCTACTCACAAAAGAACAAACGACAATAAACATAAAAGCTAAAAAGAAATCACACCAAGTACACTACATCAGATTTTAATCAGATTACATACATGTATACACATATTGCTCAGAACTAAGTATTGACATTCTACACACCCAAGAACTAGACTTCAGCTACATCTTCCAGGTCCCCCCCCCCCCTGTATTCTAATTGACATGTCTAACTCACAAAAAGTTGTTCTATTCTGTCTAGATAAACACAATACATTGTAGATACATCTTCATTACAGTCAAATGGTCAAATGAAATGATGGGAAAACTTATTATCAACTTCGTATACTTCCACAGATATCACTCAAAATTGTATGTTTACTCTATGTAACTTGTAAGCTTGATTTGCATATCGATTTACTTGTGTCATGGACGAGACGTTTAATTTTTTTGAAAATCCAGAAATTCTGCTATCACCTTGGTTGAGTCATGATAGAAATGACTTCTGTAACTTGCAAGGCACGACAGCGGCCGACCAATGACCATAAAATGATTTGACACTTCCAAGCTTGGAGGTAGGATAGGAAGAACCACCATGTTGCAAGGTAGTTTGTAACGAGCAGTAGATGTACGTGATCGGAATCCTGGCTTGGAATAGAGTGCTCGTGGTTTTTTTTTGTCAGGGTGAATTCTGCAGAAATTACCACTCCGACATTCCATGGAGGTATAAGGGGAGACCTCAGTGGACATTCCAAGCTAAAAATACGAGTCCATATTATTCACTATGGGTAACTGATTGTAATATTTTAAAAATAAATTCTTGAAAATAGAGCTGCAGTTGCACTGTTTTGCAGTGTACAAGTTACAAATAACGTTACATGTATTTGGTCTGCAGACTGTGTTCACCTACCTGCCGATTATTTTGCTGTCCCCAGTCTCAATTGACAGGGCGTCACTGACTGCTTCCAATTTTGCGTTCTCCAACAGCTTCATTTCGATTCTTCAAAGAGGATTTTCAGAACTGGTCAAAATATTCTTCCGATAAAGCGCGAGCTTTGTTGTTTTGATATCGGACCAGCTGATCGGGATTCACAACAAGACAATGTCAAAAATAAAAGATCACACTGTACACTTCAATAAATATAGGTAAAATAATACTTAAGCAACAATCCAGTTTTTAAACACACTTGTCGGATGACTGTACCGTCGCGTGAGTTGTATTTGCGTAGACATTGACTGTTTCGTGAAATCTGGGGAAGTAGAATCCGTTGAAGTCTTCCCCGCCATCAATACACAACAAAACACAATGGGTCACCAAACCTGGAATATTCCACAAATAAGCGAGATAACTCGTCCGGTAGCCTACTTAGATATCCTCGGTGTAACTGTTGATATACTGGACATCAAATCGTCGACCAAAACTCCTCGAAGTAATCGATTTCTTCGTCTATAAATTCTTAGTTTTCCACAGCAGCTGACATCAATTTCCCCAGTGTTTTTGTAGTAGTAACCTTACAAATAGGTCGTTCATATTTACCCACAACTCCGTACAACCTAGGTAAGATCATGATAGTGCATTGTGGGTGGAACTCAATAAAGGGGGTGAGGTAAATTCTAAATATAGATTTTGCGTCATATTGAAAATGGAAATTTCCATTTTGAAATGGGGGTTCCGTACAATGATAGACTCAATATATAAAGTTCCCGGATATGTAAAGAGGCACACCTTTAGTTCTATTAAAATTATTCAACGACGATTTTAAATACGCCCTGTTTCCTTGGTGGCAAGAATGCATGGTAATTGTTAAATTTGGTGCAATGTTTTGTAACAGACTACCCGTCATTGTCTATGATAGCATATATACATCACTCAGAAAAGGAACCAGGTCGGGGATTACAGGAACCAGATCTTGTAAAATTTTGAAGAAATGGTAGTTTAAAAGTTACAATCAGATGACAATGGGAGTTTGAAAATTACAATCAAACACATGCCATATAACTCTAGTATGATTGCAAAATTATATTTTTGATAAATAAAAACCACATTTGCTTTCAAAGAATATGGCGGGATACATTTTTCCATTATTTCGTTTAACCCTAACAAAAATGAAATATGATACGTAAGACTCAATGACCTTCATACTTCAATCGCATTGAATTAACAATTTCTGATAATGAATATCTTTATACCTCTCGCGGCCACGGCGCGCCACCACAGACTAGTGTGTCCCCGGCCCCACCTATTTCATTGATGTGACATTCCCAACGTATGCAAAACAGTATGTAGAATAGACTGTACAGTCTACTCACACGGAATTTCCCAAACACCCGGAAGTACCTTGCACCATTTTATTTTCTATTTGTATGCGCAATATTACAAGAGATGGCCTGAACACTTTGAGAACAGAAATCATAACTACGTCCAATATGGTTTACGGTACGATGCTAACCACAAGCAAGGCAAATTTTCTAAGATATGACCAAACACAACAACCACCATGGCGCGCAGCAGCTTCTGACGGCAGAGATGCCACTCAAGCCACATTGCAGGTTTTCGAACAACAAAATGGACGTTTCCTAGTTTTAGTCCAGCATTTACATACAAAGGCGGTAAGACCTATTACATTTCAACGTGAAAAATATCAGATGCAGGTTTACAAAATGATGGGGTATGATTGGTCAAAATTTGATCATGTGACATTCCATATTTGATTCCTTAGGACCTATCACCTAGGAATCAAATGGTCAATTTTAGTATGTGAGGTGTTTTTGTATAATGAAACAATACAAATAAAAGCACATATGGTTAGGATTAATGAGATCAGTGTAGTATAAAACCTTTTGTTTTGAAATTTTACTGTAAAGTACTTGAATTAGACCCTATTTAGTTTCTTCCATATGTACATACATCATTACATCCATCCAACCTCTTTATAGTGGTTTGAAATCCAAAGAGTGACAGGTTACACTTGACTGTATCCAAGGTTGTTCTCTTAAAGTGTATGTCATTGGAAACAATCTTTTATGTTATTATGATTATTTTAGTTAGGCTAAGAACAAAGGAAGTAATGTAGATTCATACTCAGTCTCCCAAATATTACACATATCACTATCGACTATAAATGTCATAAAAGTTGTTGCTTCTCTAACCCACTCGACTGAATTGGGATTACTCAGTGAAGGCTCGAGAGGTACCAACTTGTTAGGAAAGCCCTTTTGTAATGTGTACTTACGAATGAATAACTTAAATTGCAATCACACGTCACTGGTAAGAAACTTGGGAATCTACCCAAATTTTTACTACCAAATTTTTCAATAGATGTTTTTGCATAATTCCATCTATTTTAATTCTCTTAAAAGAGTAGAAATTATTTGAAACTGAATGCCCACAGACAATTGAAAATCTGGTTATAAGCCACACTAGCTTACCTGTAGACTTGAAGGACTATCGATACTACGTACGACACTATTTTACTAATCCTAACAGACATTTTGATTTTGTTAATTTTCCTGTCCTCGACCTATTTCAAGCTGGTATCAGTGAAGTCACTCCCTGCCATAGACATAACATGCACAAAACAGAATTTGATGTCTAGTTATGTATTCAACCAAACACAGTCTATAGTGAAATTCCATCCAAGACATCTCAAAATAGGATCAAAGTAGATGAGAGGACAGTGAAAATTCAAAAAATGGGCACCAGTGTCAGTCCTGCAGGAAGAGCGATCACCAGGCCCAGGAAAGGGGTACAGCAAAAGACATAGCCCAGGTTACAAGCTAAAGCTGTATGAGTGTTACATATACATTTAACATCTAGCTGCCATTTTGGCCATAATGTTTTCTCAAGTTCCTGAGATAGATCACAACATATAGGCTATGTGCATCCAGCTAAAAGTGTTTTCCCAGTAAAGGGAGGTACATAAAAAAACTAATGATCTGGACAAAACATCGTCTCTTTATTAAAAGGTATATTTGTATCGGTAACACTTTTTGATGTCAGTGAAGAATACTAATCTTTATGGGATTTTAATAGAGCTTAATTTTGATAATATTTTTTGCTTCGATTTCAAAAACTTGTATGGTTACCCCTAATTTTGTTTCATGATTTTAATTGAGAAGAGGTTGAACTTTTCTTGAACAATGTAATTACTAACAGCAAAAGTATAAACAGTTTATTTCCAAGGCACATTCTACATTAAGTGAATATTTCTAACTGATGTTTTCCTTACAGGAATTGCTGCAATTTGTCTTGAATGAAGTGCAATATGAGATCAAAGCGTCAGCCTGGCATGAAATTACGATAAACACACAAGGCCAAAATCTAAGATTTGCAATCCAATTTGATGGTACCAGGGAAGGACAAAACTTTGCAACCATCATTCAGAATTCTTTGCATGAAATCAAAAGGGCTGGTACAGGTTGGTATCTCCAAATTGTTTATTGTGTTTTAAGAGAAAGTAGAGAATACCAAACTTCATTAAGGAAAATTTCCATAAATGGACAATAAAGTTATATTCTGTTCTGTTAAAAAAATACTCGGACATGGTTTGGTAGCAATGCCATCTAGAAAATTATCATGTGATCTCAAATTTTTAGTATTTGCTCGTTATACAAGAACTTACATAATTAATTGCCCCATAGTTAGCATAAATTATAGACTGTGTGACTGTTCTACAGAAGGAAATGCAGTTAACAAATATTGATGTTATCGTAAATATCTTTTCTACCATATTCTTACCTTTAATTCAAGTTTTCAACACTAGGTTTATTGTTTATGACTCCAATTTGGCATGGCATGTCATTTTACTTCGTTATTTTGATAAACAGATACTACGCGGTTTAGCGGTGTTGGTATACCACTGCCTGGCCTGATTCCATCAAAATCACCAATGGAGGCATGGGTTCCAAATGGTGGTGTGTACACTTTTTGTTTGTCTTGTGTCAAAACACTCTCACCTCTACCCAACGCATGCATCATGCAATCATATATTCTGATATTTGGATATTATAAGTGGAAAATAATGATAAAATAATGCAATCAACACAACATCTATTTCCTCTTCGGTAGTCTACCAATGATGCCTGTCAGAAGTTATATTATTTGAAGATGGCATGAAAATGTAGTTTGTTGAGGGGTCTTTGTATCTACAAATTAAAGGTGTTAAAACTTATGTATATATGTTTTTGATATTGCAGGTGTTCCACAACCTGGTATTAGTAGACCTAATATTGGAGCTGTTCCTAAAACCCAACCATCAATACCAGGAAGAGGTGGAGTAGCAAATTCTGGTCTAAGAACACAACCTGATACAGACTTCAGTAAGTATTGTCAACTTGTTGTCAACAAATAGGGTTGTTGGTGGTCAAGTGGTTAAACCACTTGCCTCTTACCACTGCAGTCAAGGTTCAAACCCATTCAAGGTTTGATTAAATTTACCACACTTTAAGTAAGAAGAGTGTCGTTCAGTTTGACTCTACCGAACAATGCAGGTTTTCCCCGGGTACTCCGATTTCCTCCTGCACTATCACTGAACCCTCGTCCTGTTATTGGGCAATGCCTGTTGGATGGTAAATGAAATAATTAAACTTTGTCCAAATTCAAATATTTGTTGGCCAAATTCTGGTGTAAGAACATGAACTGATACAGACTTCATTAAGTATTGTCAACATTGTCCAAATCTTTAGACTTTGTTGGCCAAATTCTTGTGTAAGATTGTAACACAACCTGATACAGACTTCAGTAAGTGTCATCAACTTTGTCCAAATTTTCACACTTTGTTGGCAAAGTTCACTTTTCTACCAAGATGAAGAACCTATAAAAATGGTAATGCTTTCTTAGCACAATGAAACTAAAATCCTGGAAAATAGCCAACCTCTGAGATAAAAATCAAATCCTTTGACATAAAATGTTCTTTTATGTAAAAGTACATGTATGTAACAGTCGTCAAAGCTACTATTATGCAATAAACTGTACTGTGACTGATTTAAGACAAGTGATGTATTGTGAGTAATTTTCATTTTGATTCTATTTTGCAGCAAACATTGTTGATGATTTAAGACAAGTAATTGCCAGTGGTGATGTCAATAGAGCAAAGACACTAGCTACAATACTTGCTGAGCAAAGGGCACAACTCAATGTCAGTGTTAATCCCAATGCACCAACATCAAGGGGAGGGGGCCAGCTGTCACAGTTAATGAGGTAGGTGTTCACTTTAAATACATCCTATTGTGATTTTCCAGCAAGTAGGGAGGGGACAACTGTCACAGTTGTTAAATGAGGGTGTGGACTTTACTGTATGTCTTACTCTGCTGGACCAGCACATTGGGGGAAGATGCCTGGAAAGTTTTCTTTCCTTAGAAAGTTTGAATGAATCATAATTTCGAAGTCTCATATATCACAGTCAGAGACACAAAAAACAAACTAATATTTTTTTTATTTAGTTGCTTGTTTTTGAATGTCATTATTTTCACTTTTCACAGCATACGAGTACACATAGAAGACAAAGTTACTTCTGGGGGTTGTGTGTCTTTGAAAGTGAAACCAACATCAACAATAGCTGAGCTTAAACGAGAGGTAAAGGAAAATTCTAATACTAACATATCCCCCCTCCCCCTCCTTCTCCCCCCCCCCCCCCCCCCCCCCCCATGCCTACATCATCAATCTTGTGCAAGTCTGAATATAGTCATGGACAATCGTTGTCTTTGATGTCGGAGAAACTTTTTAGATAATTATATGAAATTGAGAATTTATTTGGTCATATTTTATCGGGAAATTGATATCTAAAGTCAAAAAGCCTTTTTGAAATACAATATACCATAACACTATAGTATGTTCATCTTGGAAGCACTATGGTTCATTCACAAGTTCTCTTCTTCCACTTTTGATTGAGAAACAGACATGTTTTGAACAAATCACTTTCCCTTCTTCAGTGTCTAACTGGATCTGACAGAATGATCCAAATTTGCTGGAGGTGTTGACTATAACCAGGGGTGTGTAAAGGTTAGCTTCCATATATGTAAATTCAGGTGTGAAAGTAATTGGGATAATATACCATGTACCAAGTCTATTCCTTTACAGTTGTTGTCCTTGGTGTTGATATTGAAATGTGTCTGGTTTTTTTACAGATAAGTGATAAATATGGATTTCCTGAACAAGTTCAACAATGGGTCATTGGTCAAAGACTTGCAAAGAAAGAAAACACTTTAGCAGGGTTACGTGTGACATCTGGGGCATCTGTCTTTCTGTACTTAACATCTCCTTCAGATGTCAGTTTGTCACAGCAAGATTATGAAGCACAGCAACTACAGAGATTGCACCCAAGCCCCCAGATAGTACCAATAGATGTACCCCAATCGCAAGGGTTACAGAACAGCCAAGGTGGTGCTGAGATTGGGGCAATTGGAGGGCAGCTACCAACACAAGATAGAGTGTTTAATAATATGGTAGCTACTGAAGCCACTCGACAGACCAGACCTAATCAACCAGGTAAAAGTGACTGGACATCTTAATTCTCGCAAATGAGAAAAATTTTCAACTTGGCAAACAATTCTGTTTATCTGTTCCTCGTCATGTCCTGCCAGAGCTGAAAAGTTATATTATCTAGAACTAATGCGAATGTGGAATTCACAGTGTTTCATTATGTTAATACACACTTACAGACTTAAAATCATTCAACCTTAGTTCTATAGAGATTGACATTGTCCGCACCGCACTCAATATTATGGTTTGGGAACCCTGGTAACAGAATAAATGGTTCCAGTAAAACTTGCAGACTCCCCCATCTTGTTCCATAACTACATGAACAGTGGGAAACCCTGGTTAGAACCCTTAGAAAGCCAAGTACTAGTAGAATTTACCTACTTCATACACATAACACAAACAAATCTACCTGTCTGTTAATGTTAATTCCAACTTTTCCTTTCCCTTTTCACACTTCTACCTCTTTTCATACCTTACTTTTGTATTTAGCTTTTCACACCCTAGATTTTGTTTGCATTAATTTCTATTCTCAGTGCTTTCTAGACGTTTTTGGCACCTTGCCATTTCGTCCCCAGTCATTTTGGCACCACTTTCTCGGTACCCTGGATGTTTCGTTTCTCCTTATTTTAGCATAAATTCGTTACCAGTTAACCCTAACCTAACCCTAACCCAACCAAACCCTAACCCCAACTCTATCTGAAACATCCAGGGTACTGATACCAAAACGGGCAGGGAACTGAGAAAGTGGTGCCGAAATGACTGTGGATGAAATGGTCAGGTGCCGAAATAACCAGTTACCTTCTCAGTTACTGACCTTTTGATGTTCTGTGAACAAGAAAACCAGTTAGAACTTTTCGAAACCATTTGAGTTGCATTTTGTTGAGACCATCCAGTTTTCATTTGTGTTTATAATATTTATCTATATATAGATGTAACTATATATTTACAAACTTTTTTTTGCGTAGGCCTAATGGCCACTCATACTGGTGTTGTTGACTATGATGATAATCAACCAACCGTACGACGACCATCGGCACCTCCTCCTCCTCCCCCTGCAGCTCAGAGACAGCAAAGTAGAGAGGTTTGTTTCCCCAAAAATGTCATTATCAGGAAACTACAAGTTATAAAATAAACTGCAACATGTGTAGTATTAAATGCGTTCCATTTTAAATACATACATGTATTAAGAATGCTATGACAGAACCCCATGACGCACGAGTGCAAGTGTGGTGTACTTGGGGTATTTGCATGAATGTTTGCAGTGTTCTCTGCGCCTGTACTTTCACGAGCGTAGCAAGTGAAAGTGCAGCAGAAAACGCTGCAAGCACAAGTGCAAATACCTCTGAGTACCCACACTGGCACTCAAGTGACATGGGGTTCTGTTATTATTACATTATGTTTTTTTATCTGAAACAGCAAATTTCCATAAAAATCATACAGTGCTATCAAGCAATTTCAGTTGTAGTGAACTATCTTGTCCTCATTTGCATATCATTAGCATGCGGTATGCAATAATGTTTTAGGTATTGCACTGCAGTGAAAATACCACTAGTATGCACACGCACCAGTGCAAGTAATCACTGGTATACAGTGGTATAAACGTAATAATACACGGTCAGTGATCTTTGTATGAATTATGTTGATATATAGATTTATGGCACTAAAATAAAGTGCAGACAAAACAACCACACTACATATTGGCTTTGTATTCATAGCACTACATACTACTACATACTGGCTTTGTATTCATAGCACTACATACTACTACATAATGGCTTTGTATTCATAGCACTACATACTACTACATACTGGCTTTGTATTCATAGCACTACATACTACTACATAGTGATTTGAAATTGATTGCACTGTCTGAAACATGGTCAATTTTGGCCAATTTAGGTGGTGGTGGTGGTGGTGGGGGTGGGGTTCTGAGGCCTAACTAACAGAATATAATTTTTTATCCTACAGTAACTATTGATCTCACCCTAGTCTAAACAGTGTTATGTATATCTATTGCAGGTTGGCTGGACTTGTCCAATATGTACGTATTTGAATCAGCCAACAAGACCTGGCTGTGAAATGTGTGGTTCAGATAGACCTGATGATTTTGTTGTACCTGAGAACTATCAGTTGTCAGAGAGAGAAAAAGAACGCTTGAATGCAGAAGCTCGGAATATTGAATTGCTTCAACAGGTCAGTGAAAATTCTTAAATTTTTGTTTTCTCTATTGAAAGTGGCCTTGTAGACCATTGTAAATGGTTAGATGCGCAACCCTTTTGCATCCATCCCATAGAAAAATTAGCAAGTGTACAATCAGTGTAAATTTATCCCCTGTTGGCCTAGTGAATTGGGGTAAAATGGCCAGTGTAAAACCAGAGTAAGTTTATCCCCTATTGGCCTAGTGAACCCGTATAAACTGGCCAGTGTAAAACCAGTGTAAGTTTATCCCCTATTGGCCTAGTGAACCCGTATAAACTGGCCAGTTGGCCAGTGTAAAACCAGTGTAAGTTTATCCCCTATTGGCCTAGTGAACCCGTATAAACTGGCCAGTTGGCCAGTGTAAAACCAGTGTAAGTTTAACCCCAGTTAAAAGGGACCTAATAAACATGTCTAAAATAGCCAAGTGTTGGAGAAACAGTGAAATTTGCAAAACAGGTATATTAAAAAATGTAAGAGGTTAACTTAAAACTAAAACTGACTATCACTCTGTGGATTTACTAGATCCTACATTGTTGTCATCTACCATCTCATCATATCAAATGTCTGATATCTGATATCTTTTTTTTTTCTTTCGTTCTCCCACAGGCTGAGAGGGAAGAACGAAAGAAAAGAGAAGAGGCAATGGCATTATTATTCAATTCATTAAGATTTAAAGATAATAATAATGATGATGATGATGATGACAATAATGTATTAGTTGCTCAAGCAGATGCTGATTTATATAGACAGCAAGAACGTCTATCAGATGAAGAAAATTGACGAGTTATTTCGATTTAGTTTCTCCAAAACTTATCTCTCCAGAAGGATACTGTGAATATTCATTATTTATATCGTGGAAATATTGATATTAAAATAAGACACTCTTCACAGCCAAGATGATGATTTGATAAATCTTATATCTTAAGTCCAAAGACTTCAAATGCAATAGGGACAAGTGATACCTGTAAGTATGAAACAGGTTTTGAACAAGTCAGAGTTTGACCAAGGATTAATAAATGTGTGAAATGTTTGTTATTCTATGTACAATAACAAACTATTTAGTTTTTGCAATGTGTTGAGTTACAAACACAGACTTGCATGGTCAGTGTTGTTTCACATTGATTTTTCAAGTAGGAAAGGAAGTAGGAAGGACTACTATTAGCTAAATCTACATCAGTGCATCAGGGCAAGTTCAGAAATGTATCAATATGTTGTTCATTGTTCATACTTACCGGGGGGGGGGGGGGGGGGGGGGGTAACTTGTTTTCTGAAATGACTACATATTTACACATTGTCCTTTGAAACAAGCATGGTTTCTCTTTGTGATGCACATACTTATTTTAACTGCGAATTGATAATATCAATTCAAATTTGCTAATAAGTCATAGATTTGAGAAAAAGTTGTTTATTTCTGTTATTACAACTAAAATATATTTGTTTCCTTCATCTTTCTAATGTATTTCCATTGATAGGTGTGTACTCTGTAAATATTTCACATATATGTCAGCTTTGCTACTTAGTTAGATGATTGTACACATTCTTGAAAGATCGTGATCACACCTGTTACATACATCTGTCTTGATACCAATCACTGATTGGCTCATGGAAAAATTTGATTCCTTGATGGAGACTTTCTGAAGCCAATCAAAATTTGAAGTCATGCCCAATATAGGAGATCACATGATCCATATGCAAATGGAGTGACTAATGACAAAGTGAACTAGAGACACTGAGATTTCAGATTGATAGTTCTATTCAGATAATATAAAGCACTTTGTAAGGTTCCTTCTGATTGGTTGAAAAACAAAGGAAACAAGCACATCTGTTAGCTGTATTGTTAATGGGTGATAAAGTATATGTATGTTTTCCAATGAGCCTTGTAGTAGCTTCACATTTCCCCTTTCTCTGTGACACACTGTGTTTATTCTTGTCAAAACTGTGTAGCTATTTCCATTTGTTATGAAGACAGTATAAACAATGCAACATGTAAGTATGATCAATGAAATAGATAACTTTGGAGTCTTTTAATAAAGATGTTCTTCATACAGATTTGTTTCTGGTCAGCGCCTGATACCCTCACGTTAGTCTTTTTTGTATGTGTTTGTCGAGCCCATGTGCAGTAACCCTCCCTACTTCAGTGAAGACAACTGCAGAGCCAATCATGAACAAGCAAATGACATCTGCCCCACATACACACTGACTCTTTAAGTAGTAAATAAAAAAGAACAGTAACTGCATCTTGGTACAGTACAATGGTTTACAATGAGTAACACTGAAGTAAAGCACTACTCTACTCTTCTAATCTCGTATTTAACATTCATATCAGGTGTAAAAGTATACTCTATCAATTGGTTTGTTTACAAGCCTAGAATGTGGCTTTTCTTATGTGGTCAATTAGCAAATGAAACAGTATACGTTTATACTTGATGTGGATGCTATAAACGATTGTTACAGAAACTGCTTTACTTTGGTGTTATGGGGTTGTAAATGGTTTATTTCATTCAGACTAAATGCAGCAATACCTTACAATCTTGCTATTAAAGTGTTTTATATGTGCAGTTTCTGCATGATGAAAAATTATTCCAGTTGCAGCCAGTGACTTTAATTGGGATGTTGTGAAAAGTTATTCTGTTTGTATAGGAATTCAAATGTAGTGGAACAAAACTTCGTTTTCAATATTGAATATTTTGTCATGTACTGTTACAATTCTGTGTTGTTTATCATAGAAATAAACAAATTAATTCAGCTTGATTTACAAATCGTAGATATGATGTTATTCTTTCTGAGACCATAAAGAAACATCAGAAAATGGTGTATGAAGTGCATCAATGTTACTTATTTTTGTAGCTTACTTAATATGCATATAAGGCAAAAAAAAAATTGTGTGCTTCCTATAACATGGCCTTACAAAATAGGATAGGTAGGTTGGGGTTTCATTTTATTTTATTTTATCTTTTTTTAATTTTTTTTTTTAAATATTGCTTCAAACAAAATGTCAGTCAGGGTACCTCTTCTGTGATAATTTGATGAAATATGTACATACATCACTGGGGAAAGAAAACAGACGTGCATGAAAGTTAACAAGACAAAGAATTTCTTATCTTTTTGTTGTAAATGGTAAAAAATGTTTAGGGTCGGTCACACTTTTTTTTCATTTTGCCAATTGTGCTTGAATTGAATTGAATTTTATTTCACCAGAAATGTAAGATAATAATGAAAAAAAAAATAAACAATTCTGGTGAGGACCATGGAAAGAGTTCACTTGAAATTAATCTAGTCCATCGTCCTGGCAACAAAGAGAAATATATTACCAAAACCCCATTCTAAACTAATGGTTAAGGTGGTTCTCACTTGAGCTGAATACTTTGCATTTATCATTTGAAAATAAATCAATGTATAGTTTGTTTCCCCCTTAAAATGTATTCAAGTTGGAAACCCTCTGATTTCAGCCACACCATGTGAGAATATAACTTGACAATGGAATAAAAAAATTTTTAGTACAGTTAATATTTCAAATAAAGCATTTGTTTAACCCATAGTACTTGACAACAGTTGAGATACAATGCCTATATGCAAGTTGACTATCAGTCTGTCAGACACAACCTTCATGCCACACTATCAGCTACCGCTCACATCTGTACTATTCTGTGGGTCAGTGTCTGCAAGATCACAAGATTTAGGTCCTGCCATGAACTTGTGATGAGCACTTCAAACAGAGGTCATTATGTAGATTAAGTTCAAACAGAAAAGTTTCTACTTCCGATGATAAGAACATGATACTTGTCAGTTGTTTGTACTAGTAAAATACCAGAGTATGACAGAAACCTATGTTTACTATTGATGTAGCAGAATTGAAAGGCTGACATCATGGTCATTTTGACACCTTTTACAGCATAACTACCCTTGATTGGTTGCAACCAAATTTGGTTGCACTGTGCAGGATATTGGACAATTTAGTACAGTCATGGTTTAGAAGCCTGATAGAGCTGAACAACATGATGTATCTTACAGTGTTGTAATAACCATGTGTATACCATGTATACATTGTATCTGCTGTCGATATTCCAAATGAGAAGCTATAGATATAAAAGTGCTGATCCTGTGGCTTCTTCCCTCGGCCAAAACAGATTTTGAGTTAACTGTGAGCGCACCCCATGAACACTTTTCAATTCAGTGTATTGTATTTGTATAGGCACAACGACAAGAAGAACAACAAAGACTTCAGCAACGTCAAGTTAACTTTATGAATCTGATGGCTGCAGAAGGGAATGAGTTAATTGCCAATGTTGAAGAGTTTGATTGTCCAATTTGCTTTATGCCAGTAGACCCAGGTGAAGGTGTCATTCTCAGGGAATGTCTGCACACATTCTGTAGGTGAGTTAAAGAATAGATCTTTACAGTAAACATCGCCCTCAACCAATAGACCCAGGTGAAGGTGTGATTCTCAGGGAATGTCTGCACACATTCTGTAGGTGAGTTAAAGAATAGATCTTTAGAGTAAACATCGCCCTCAACCAGTAGACCCAGGTGAAGGTGTCATTCTCAGGGAATTTCTGCACACATTCTGTAGATGAGTTTAAGTGTGGATCTTTGTGGTAAACAGCGCCCCCAATCATTAGACCTAGATGAAGGTATCATACTTGGAGTAAGAGTGAGTTTTAAGAACAGCACTGACAACAAATAGACAAACGTGAACGTGTCAAAACTCTTGTAAGCAAATTATGCATTTTTGGTGAAAGAATTACACCTTAGTGCAGTAATGTGTGGTAGCAAATTTTGAAAACAGATAGCACGAATACCACAACCAACAACTCAAACCAAACTACTTTTGTGATGTACTTGAGGTATATTGTCCTAAAAGAGTGAAAAAACTGATGCAAATGTGGAGTAAATTATTTTGGTTGTTTGAAGGGAATGTCTTGGAGAACATATAGTACATTCTGAAGAAGCTGCAGTGTTATGTCCGTTCCAAGACGATGTCTATGCCTGTCAATCTGAACTGACAGAGAGAGAAATCAAAGCTGTGAGTATATAAACTTAACTCTGATTTCCAGATAATGTCTAAACAGTTAAAGTGGCCATATGGATGTGGATATTACCACAGTATTTTGGATTTTTAATTTATAAAACTATTTCATCATAGCTTCCTACTTGAAAAACTAATATGAAACAACATTGACTATTAAAGTCTGTACTGTGTTTGTAACTGAATAAAGTGTAAAATGCTATAATATGTGTAAAAAGTTTGTTATTGTACGTGCAATAAGAAACATTTAGTAGGAAACTATGATAAAATTGTTTTATAAATTAAAAATCTAAAATGAGTACCCAATCCTCATCCGTATGGCCACTTCGAGATGATTTTCAAATAGCTCTCATGATATCACTGTCAAGATCTACATGCTAGTGTCTTGACTGTCTAAATGTAAATGAAAACAGAAGAACATAAATAATTATTCCTCTCTTTTCTTTATCTGAACAACACAGCTTGTATCTCCTGCAAACTTCCAGAAATATTTACAACGTGGTTTACACACTGCTGAAAACCAGGCTGCAGATAGCTACCACTGTAAGACACCAGATTGTCAGGGATGGTGTTACTATGACGACAACAACAACTTCTTCCCTTGTCCAATCTGTGGTAAACAGAACTGTCTGACATGCAAGGCCATACATGAAGGTTTAAACTGTAAACAGTATCAGGATGATTTGAAAAGAAGAGCTGCCAACGACACCGCTGCGAAGCAAACCCAGTTAATGTTAGAGGTGAGTTACGTGACCAGCATCAAAACTAGATATTATATACATTATGTAGATTTATCATATACCTATGCCCAGATCAATCATTCTTGATGACGTTTAACACGAAATATCACTTCTGATATTGGACGTTATATATCATGAAATTCACGTTAAACGTCATCAAAAACAGTGGTCAATGTTCAGCGTTGGTGTTATCATGTATGACCACAAAAATGAGACTCCTTCAAAACATGAAAATTCTAATGAAAATATTCATACCCAAATGATACTTACGATCATACATTAAATTACAAATTCACAACCACACTGTATAGGTATGTTCATTTCACAAGGGTATCACCAACTAAGTCACCCACTGTGTGTATGTGTACGCTACACTGTACCATGATAAACATACCGTACGGAAGTTTAACGATTGCAATTTTTAGAGAACCTACATTACTACCAAAGTTGTATTTTGAAATAATTTTGCCAATCACTACTGTTTACTTGTCTGCTATTGCCATAGAAACTGGTGACTGATGGTGAAGCCCTGCACTGTCCACGATGTAATATTGTACTACAGAAGAAGGATGGCTGTGATTGGTTGAGGTGTACCATGTGTAAGCTGGAGATTTGTTGGGTTACTAAGGGACCTAGATGGGGACCTGATGTAAGTATTGGAGATTTGTAGATGGAATGGGTGGCAAGATGGATGGATGGGTGTGACAGCATATGTGTGTTGTTTGTGTGTGTGTGTGTGTGTGTGTGTGTGTGTGTGTGTGTGTGTGTGTGTGTGTATGTTTGTGTGCGTGCATGTGTGTGTGCATGCATGCATGCAAGTATGCATGGATACATGCATATGTGTGTGTGTGTGTATACATGTATGCATGGTTACATGCGTGTGTGTGTGTGTGTGTGTGTGTGTGTGTGATAGGATAAGGGTAGGTTATGAAACATGATCAAGTTTTATACTTTGTGTAATGTAATCAATGAAAGTTAACTTTGCCTTTATATCTGTATGTACCAGGGTTCCGGTGATATAAGTGGTGGATGTAAGTGCAGAGTTAACAACAAGAAATGTCATCCTGACTGTAGAAATTGTCACTGAATGCAACCAACACAGATTGAAAGGACTCATCACTGAATACAACAAAACCTGCAAGAAACATCAAAATTATTCTCTTTTTCAGTGAATTATTTGATACAATTCAAAACATGAAAGTGAACTAATGTTCTCCTTAGTTCATACTCCAGATGAACAGGTGTATGTTATTTAGAAGAAAATGAATTTAAAAAATGTATATTTCTATTACTATGGATATTATGACTTAGGTGACTTAGAAGTTTTACACTTATCATAATTTCAGTATTGTCAACTGTTTTCTCCTTGATTTGTTTGCCTAATAATCCGCACAGAAAATCAAAGACACAAGGGATATCCACATTTTCAGGGTCATGATCACCTGCTTGTCATCTTGACCACAGATAAGTAACACAGTGTCTTGACAAACAAGGTCAAAGGCCGTCTTGACAAATGAGTTCAAAGGTCATCTTGACAAATGAGTTCAAAGTTCTACTTGACAAATAAGTTCAAAGGTCGTCTTGACAAATGAGTTCAAAAGCCATACAAAGATTTGGTTACTTCTCAGTATCTGAAATAGAATATTACTAGGCACATATTGAAAATAATGAACATTCAATTTCTTGGTCTACACCATAACTTCTGCCTCACGCATAGATGTGAGCATAAGTCAACATTTTTGCATTATTTGACCCTCTAACATGAAGTAAAGTGCTATTACATGTGCTGAGAATTCAGACATAATTTCTTTAAGTTTTAAATGCATAGTATTTTTATTCGCATTCACTCACAAATGTTTTTCTCAGCAAAATTTTGATAGCATTTTGAACACATCTCGTTAGATTGACTAACATTATATCATCATCTGTCAAGTCCTAAATCAAACAATATCTTAACCACAGTTTACTTAAAACACTATTTTCTCCCTGTAAGGTTGATGAGCTGCATATAAAGTTTGAATGAAGAAATTGATCTATACCAATTAATTCGTCAAAGAGATGAGAATTTAATAGTTGTCTTTTGTGATTTTTTTCGTAAAATGTACTAAAAATACTAAGTATTTACTATATTAAGATAATTTCAAAGCAAAAAGATGTAATCTTATCATAATATTTCGCCAATTCAGTTATATATCACTTTATCATTGTTTTGTTTTGTTTGTTTTTTTGTGAGTTTTTTCACTGTACTCAAAAATTTAAAGAGGATACTGTAAGGGACGCTTAATTTCCCAGCATGCACTGTTATAACCATCAAACTATCAGTAATTACCAAATAAAATCCTCGTTATCATTTAAACTTTGATAAGTTTCATTTTTGTTTTGGCTCAAATCAGAAATTTTATGTGTGCTTTACTGACACTTTTTGGCAGGAGAATAGGTAAAATAAACAAAGGCTCCAAAACTAGATTTGTGTGTGTGTGTGTGTGTGTGTGTGTGTGTGTTACATAAGTACACATGTATGTATAGGTATACATACATACATCCACCCTCTCAAACTGATACAAACATGCATACACATACATACATACATACATACATACATACATACATACATACAGACAGACAGACAGACAGACAGACACACACACACACACACACACACATACATACATACATACATACATACATACATACATACATACATACATACATACATACATACAAATAAAGGTTACAGCCCACCTCGGAGTGACAAATAAGGATGTTTATCTGTTCTTACGTACCCTCCCACTGGTGGTGAAGGATGTCTACCCTCCATCCCTACCCACTTAATTTTGGTAATAAATGCGAATACTCAGCCTGATTGATCTATAATTGGCAGAACAAGAGTTTTTCTCCTATTGGTTACAAGGCCTGTCGAGCAGTACGCCTGGTGTAATTTATTCCCGGGAATTTATCACTCTGTGCACTAGTTGGTCTTGACCGACAGGGACCCTTACAATGCCGGCATAAGGGCCAATAAAAGTACAACAGCACTCCCCACTCCCCCTCCACAATTCCATTTTTTCCATCCCACTGTATCAAAACCAAGATTTCCACTCCACATTTCTTCCTTGTTTGCTAACCTCGACCCGCTACCGATCGAAAAAAGTGTCCGCCCACTGAAAAATTGTGTAATAAGAGCAATTTGCAAGAACAGCTTCGTTGACTGCACCTGTAGTATCCATCTTTTTTCATTGTATTATACACCTGTATTTTTGTTTCTTCCAATCACATTCACTCTTAGTTTCTGCCAATCAGACTGGTATTCATAGTTTGAGTACAGTCAGTATATGTAGCCAGACAGGTAACATGTCGGAACTCTCAGTTTGCAGACTGTGTATATAACGCCGTGATAAATGGAACAGTCGCCAGGATTTGGCATGTCATCGTGATAGTATAATAGTATTCACAACCAAAATTGTGGAAAAGGTTACCTTTTCAACAGATATGCCGAATTGGTGAAAACACAAAAGTTTTGTTTGAGAAGTGGAAAAACACGGAGCTGGACTTGGAGTGACGAAGTAGGCAATGATAGTGAAACCCTTCCATTGGTGTATCAACGCTTCAAAGGACTACGCCCAAACTGTTTGTGGAGTACTTCTTAACAGGTGGTTTGTGGAGTGACCCTAGTCTGAGTGCTCTAAGGGCGCCTTCAGTAATTACAAGGGTGAGGTCCGGGGAATGGGAGGGGGTCACATTTTACAAGTCGGTCCTCGGTCACATTTTGCATTGACTCGGTTTTTTCACCTAACTGCACAGCTGATTTTTTCATGTTCCCACCGCTGCCACCAGTTCCAAATCCTACGGCTTCCACATGCCACCACTGTAAAGTAATATCAGTGAATTAACTATTAGTTGTGGTGTGAGGAGGTCTCACTCTCACTAGCAATGTGGGAACAGGGCTAGTGTGACAAGATATTTGGGATAATGAGTTGGAGTGGAGATGCTGACCTCGCTCCTGAGGTTTTCAGTTGTGCACTCAGCTATTGTCTTTTGGAGTTCTTGCCTTCAGCTCAGCTGATAGAGTCAAACACAGGCATCGATTTGTTATACAAACACAAATTCACAGTGGTGGTAACAGTGGGAAAGAACAATGCCTTTAAAAAATTTTACCTAGGAGGAATTCCCTGTCTCAAGTGGGATTCGAACCCAGGACTAGGACTATTGATATTGAACTCTAACAACTATACCACAGAGAGGCGGTGTTAAATATGTTTTTCATTTAAATATTTTAACTTAGAGAGGGCCGCTTTTTAGCGAAAGGAAATTGAGGGAGGGTCACTTTTTAGCACAACGGACTAGGGGGAGGGTCACATTTTATGCCACAGACCTGGTTTGATTTCTCCCGGCCCTCCCTTTGTAATTATTGAAGGCTCACAGAGATGGACATTTCATCCGGACTGGAATTGAAGTGAAAAGTAATTTGCTTCCAATGTGTTCCAATCCCTGGACTTACGGAAACACCGCATAGAGTGCGTATATGGTGAATGGCCATTGAACTTAGCTTATGCCTTTTTGTCAGCATGGTTTGGTGTCTATAATTCTATAATGTGTTCATCACTGTTATATTGAAAGTGCTTGTTGTAGATGGATTTGAACTAGAGTGAACCATATTCACTCTTGGACAATGTTAACTTTGAACTTTGACTGAAAATAATGTATTGACAAACAAACATTTTGTTGCAGTATCTGCTAATCACCATCGGTGAAGTCTAACATCAGCAACCGTAAGTAAAACAGAAGTTTATATGCATCAATTGAATTGTATACTACTTACAATTTGCATTGTCAATTAATTGTGTAGTACTTGTAATTTACATTGTCAGTCAAGTCAAAAGTCAAGTCAAAAGTCAAGTCAAAGAGTCAAGTCAAAAGTCAAGTCAAAGAGTCAAGTCAAAAGTCAAGTCAAAGAGTCAAGTCAAAGAGTCAAGTCAAAAGTCAAGTCAAAAGTCAAGTCAAAGAGTCAAATCAAAAGTCAAGTCAAAGAGTCAAGTCAAAAGTCAAGTCAAAAGTCAAGTCAAAGAGTCAAGTCAAAAGTCAAGTCAATGTCAAGTCAAAGAGTGAAGTCAAAGTCAAGTCAAAGGGTCAAGTCAAAGAGTCAGGTCAAAGAGTCAAATCAAAGGGTCAAGTCAGTCAAGTGAAAGAGTCAAGTAAAAGTCAAGTCAGTCAAGTCAAAGAGTCAAGTCAAAAGTCAAGTCAAAGAGTCAAGTCAAAGAGTCAAGTCAAAGTCAAGTCAAAGAGTCAAGTCAAAGAGTCAAATCAAAGAGTCAAGTCAAAGAGTCAAGTCAAAGTCAAGTCAAAGAGTCAAGTCAAAGAGTCAAGTCAAAGTCAAGTCAAAGAGTCAAGTCAAAGTCAAGTCAAAGAGTCAAGTCAAAGTCAAGTCAAAGAGTCAAGCAAGTCAACTTGAGTCAAGTCAAAGTGTTAAGTCAAAAGTCAAAAGAACTTATTGTCCCATTAGAACCATCGCTAAACGGAGACGCGGGCTGAAGTCACGCATGCGTAAACAATGTATCACTTCACATTCCTGAAGACCCGAGGACTGAGGTTGAAAGCTTGGATTTATCCAAGTATTATATATGGTGCAGTACAAAGTTTGAATTTATTTGAACTATATAACTTTTCAGTCTTCTGTAACTTACTTAAATTTCAAAAGTGCGGGCATGTTCTCCCGACTGACACCGTTTCTTGACAACAAAATAAACACCCTCTATGGCGAGATTGGAAAACATTCCCAGAGGTAAGATAGCGAGCGGGGATCTCAAGAATGTGTCTGTGCTCATACCATCGAGTTTGGGGTTCTGTGATCTGGGTAACAATTATCGTTTATTGATTTTTATTTATTTTTTATCAATCAAGTGTTCCATTATAGTATCCATACACCATTTTTACAGTTTATATCTATAAGCTAAATTATAATATTACCCAAGCGCATGTGTTACTTATTAAGTTTATTACACCGTCCACCCATTAATAATAATACACCTTATTTCAACTTGATATCCTTGATAGGTATACGCCTCTTTTCACAAGAGTCGAGCATAAAAAGACAAAAATATTTATATACAAGGATAACTACAACACAGGAGATACGTCACGATTTGATGGAAAACAACTCCCTTGACAGTAAGAAATATTCTATGTGGACTCTTTATTCACACATTTTTCTGACCATTGTACTTTTTGAAGAAAAAAAATCGTTCTAATTAATCTTCTTTGTGTTGTAAACTTTGGCACCATACATGCATGAGCTCTCTTCTTCCATGATAGGTAACGATGACGTACAGGTCCATTCTATCGCATCTCAATCTCTCAGATATTCAATTAACTGTTTCTAAACCCTTCCTCCGGCATATTCTATGTGGGCTCTTTCTTCACACATTTTTCCTGTTCACAGATCCGATCATTGTACTTTTTTGAATGATTGTTCATCACCTGGGGTCAGTTTTCCAAACGACCAGTCTCTTAGCTAGACCAAGGCCTGACTATAGAGTGAATAGGTTGATACCCTCAATTAGAGTAAAACAACAATCGATCTACATGTTGTTCATTACATTAACTGAAAGCAAGGTTTCTACACCATGTTTATTGACATGGGTGACAGCGTTCGATATGTTGTCTATTTTATTCTACATTATAAGCCGGATTAAGATAACAGCTACCAATGTTTCCTTGAGATTTTCACCACATGATATTCAGATACTATTGATCTCTATGTACAGTGACGTCATCCAATGACATCTACCCATAGCATATTTTACTTTATATCATGGGTGGTGCGAACAGTAATGAATAAAAAATTCCGAAGGAAAGCTATACAAGAGATATCTTTGTATTGCGTGGATTAGACTGTGGCCCAGACTGGGTTTAACTGTGACTAATTCCACGTTGCCCCTTTAAACACAATTATTTATCTCGACAGCATGAACACTATCCTACATTTATACCCCTCCACGACAACATAAGTAACGAATGGCATGACCTGTGGTGGATAGTATATACGTTTTGGTGTAATTGGTATAGAGGGAAACAATCCTGCTGTCATTTACTTAGGTTGATTACTACGACCCATGACTTACACAATTCACAATAATGCAAGCATAGAATGACATGCGGCGACAAACCCAACCGAGCTCGTCGGTCACCAGCCTTTGTGTTGTTGACATGACAACCAACCAACTTGCTGTAAACAACGTACAATGACTACTATACCGCTATAGCGGTGCCTTCACAGTCTCGATTAGAATAGCCATTGTCCTGTCTATAGAAGCAAACAATAGATACTTTCACCGTTTGTTTATCAAGACCCAGCTCCGTATTTACCGACGACAACTTAGACCAAACCAAAATTTCTTGGGGGGAAATGTAACCCTGTTTTAAAATATATCATCTGTTTTAGTCACTTTAATCTCACACAAATTCACTACCCCATGTAACATATTCATAATTTACCTAAAAGAAACACAGGTAACAGCCAATTTATTTCGTACACAAGTTAAGTGTAATTTCTAAATTACGCTAAATCCTGGAACCACCTATAATATATTAACCCTGCTACCGAACTTACTTTGTTCCAGCACAGTTAAGGTATATTATAGGAATGTTAATGGTGGCTGTCATCCCCCACCTACGTGTTGTCTATTAGGATCTGAAATCGACATGGACCAGATGATATGAAACACTGTTGACTTCTTCATCTTGACATAGACAGTGTAAGTAAGTTGATTTATCGGATCTATTTCTCATTTCAAACCACGTATCTCGGATTACTTGTACCTGGCACACACATACACAGAGCTAACACCATGTTGCTCTCTCTATGGTCAAAGTTTTACATTGGCATAACTTGGTGTTCGTTTCATCCTGACTCGTGTGTTCTCTAGGGTGATACATACCCGGTGTCAATTTCATGTTTATTCCAGATTTATTTTAGGCACGTCCTTACAATACCGGTACTTAACGAGATCAGTACAGTACTAGTATTGTGAGCGCCTCTTTTCAATAACTTTGATGCCACAGTGCAAATATCGAACCCTGCTTCGTCACACTCCAGTGATACTAAAATGTAAATAATTTAAGATAAATGTATAACATTTATAACTTAGGAGTCAGACGAGGTGAACAGAAGCATACTTAATTAATTAATTACTAGTATTCGTCATAGCTTTAATTAGGTGCTTTCAAAAGCTAATATGATCTGAAATAAAATTCAATGTGTTTATTTTAATTTTTTCACCGTGTTCCCTACCTCTGTCTCGCTAACAGTAAATGCAATTTCGTTGTATACTGTGTTGATATAGGCACACGCCAGGTGTTATTCTGACATGGTTAAATGGAATACGTGTACACTGTCATGATGTGATTTATAGTTATTCTTCTATCGCAATGTCAGAGGGGACATATAAAGTGGTTTCTAGTAGTAATCTCATTCTAGTTCAACACTAGTCCTGTCTTAATTTCCATTATCTTAGTCATCGAAAACGATCAGAAATAATATATGTACATACCTTCACTTTCCCCAAGGGAAAACAATAACATATACTACTAGAACACAAACGCTGATTTTTAAATGATCGTTTAAAAATACCTCAAAGTCGTTTCAAGTTTGTCATTGTCAAGGAGATTGAGAAATCGTTACATTGGCCAGATAGCGAACGTTTATTGATTGAGTGACAATTTTTGTCAAAGGTGTGAGTTAAGGTCAAAGGTCTCATCACATGACGTCGTATTATTGTCAATTTCAGTCATATGTCCCCGTTCCTTAGTCCTTATATGAATATTCAATATGTTAAAAACTTTAATTGCATTTTTAATGAACAGCGGTAAGTCAATTCATTTGAAAATACTGAGCATTTTAGTATTCACCCGATTTCAATGTGTCTCTTGACAACAACAAATATTTATACAAGTAGAAAGTGGTACGTTGAAAGAGTTCATGGGTAAACAAGACTGTCGAAATTAATTATTGGATTAAAATTCATTTTCTATAATTCTTTAACTAATAATGGAATGTATTAAAATAGATCAGTGTTTACAGTATGATAAAGTGTGGTATTGGAATGGACGTACAGTTATATGTAGTTAATTTGCATTGCTAATTAGGTTGCCATAGGGTCATGACAAAGAGTACGGCGGTCACCTTGTGGTGGACATCGTTACGGCGACTTTTAGTGTGCAGTTAAATATCGTCACTTTATAATCAGATTAACTCTGTTCATTCCACAGAAATACCTAACATGTGACTGAAATACACCGTGTGTGAAAACCAATTACCATGCGGAGGTTACCAGAAAGGGAAAAGTGCAATAGTTTTACAGCAAACTTCGTCAACCCAAGATGTCGTCATTGTAAAAATGTCAGTGAAGGGTGCTCACGGCCCTATGTATTGTAATAGTATTGAGCCACCAAAAACGATCCGAACACAGCGCGTCAACAAACTGTACAGTTTCTTTATCGTCCTCTGTATCTTGACTAGTCAGGTCAAATTAACTTTCGCCGGTAAGTGAAATCACCATATATATCACCTTTAACTGTAGTGTGCCAGACACACCTGTTCAATATACTAGATATTACAATACTTCCATGCTACTGTTTTTCACCTTTTAACCCTGTAAATCGTCAGATCTTTATTGCATATTATACTTGAAGGCCACACCAAACCAATCTAAAACTATAGATGGCCTGCTAAGATTTTTATGTGAATGATAAAAAAACACCTTTCAATGAAATCTCTATTGTCAGGGAAAGTTAACTGTAATTGAGTATTTTAACAAGTAACATCTAACACGATCCTCGTTGAAATGTATCTGTTGAAACATAGACCCTTGTGTCTATGATTGAAGTCGACTACAGCACTGGACAGTTCACCAGTCTGTAGTTGAAAGTGTTTGTATGGCAACCGTTGAGTCGATAATCTTCTTATAACCGTCCTGTATACTACTTAAGAATGGACCGCAACTAATCAGCGGATTTGGCGCCATTTTATTCAGAAACATAAACACTAAACTACAAAAGACTAACTAGTGACGCTGTCGTGGTTTCATACAAACATTTCAGTATAGTGCAATACTTCCATACCTCTATTTAAAAATGCGATTCCAATGTGTCACACTGATTGATTACTTTATTAATTCTACTGGTTGTGTAGACTCACATAATCCATGTATATTACTAATACTCCCCCCTCATCCCCTCCCATTCGCACGTACAGCAACTTGGTAATTAACAACCACTAAGAAGTAAAACAATGCATTTAATTAGATACCATTACGTCGAGGTATTGCCAATTGTTCAATAATTATATTGTAGGTGTTTATATTACGATGTATCACAGACAAGGTTTCTTCCTTGTCTGGTGGATGTACGTCCTCTAGCAGCCAAGTATTAGTTTGACACCTATAGTATGTAATAGGGCTAGTTATAGCGTTCACCGGGACGTGTCATTTGCTGTATGAACACAATAACAACAAACTTGGATGTATGCAGTATACAGTACCATTACACACATTCACAATAGTTTTCACAAAACATGACACTAAGATAAACTAGTGACATAGGCATTTCAAATGTCTATAGCTATGGTTATGTTATGTTATGTTATGTATTGCATACCTTTGTGGGTTGACAGTGATTGATACCAGAAGTTACTTCATTCGACCTCAAAGTTTTTTATTTAGTTTCATCTCCCTATTAATGTTAATTTTACGTCCTCCTTAAAAATTCCAAGACAAGGATGAAATAGCCAACTTGAGTCCACAGTCCAGCTGGTGGAGATTATAATATTTATGGAAAATTTGGCATTCACTCGAATTTCGTACGGTGACACCTTGACGAACAACGTAAAGTTGTTTAACCTTCTCAAGACTGTGTTTGAAACTTAAAACACCATTGATGTTCATAAATGATTCATTTCAATGAAGAAATATCAAAATCTTAAAATTATACTTTTGTAAAAAAAAATAGTATTTTATGTTGATGTGGTTGTCAGTTTCTTAATGAACATATTAATAACGACAATAAACAGACGGTAACGTGTGCACAATGCATTACAAATCCTCATTTCAAACAGGTCGATATGGTCGTGAAATAAAACATTGACGTTGCACTTCCACTAATACCATGTGTGGTTACTTCTAGCCTCGTAGCTAAGATTAAATTATTGTCTTTTAACTAGAATTCCATCGAACTCAAAAATCAATAACTTCGAAACTAACCACTTTACGAAACATAATCTGTCACAAAGAAAAACGTGATAATACGAAGATTGTATGTGTGAAATGAATCAGACACAACAACAAAACAACAGGTTTTTAAGCTAAATCACTTTTAGAATAGCAACATTATTGTCACATTTCACAGTGTCAACACCATTGTATAGTAGCCGAACTCTAACTTCGATCTCACCGGCCAATTCAGTTTCTTGCGTAGATACAACCTAGACAAGTACATTTCATTTTACTTGTGGTGTTAACAAAGACATAAACAATGTTTCAACAATACGGTTAAATGTATACTTAGTATATAGAACACAGTAGTAAATATATAGTAATTTTAATTTAAGAAATCAGGAAAAGTGAACATGGCAAAAAAGCGAAAAATCGTCCCCCACAAAATGCATTGGCGACTTTTTAACAAACACTGAAGTTCTATGAAGGTCAAAATTATTTCATGATATACCTAATTAATTATTATTATTATTATTATTATTAATTAATCAATTATTATTATTAATTAATTAATTAATTAATTAATTAATTATGATATATCTATCTGTACATATGTCATCGTACTTTGTAAAGAATAAGGTCTGACATCCTTAACCACGCAAAAAGCATGGAATATTCAAAGACTTTAATATTATTCCTTTTAAATTTTGCTCTTCTGGTACCGTTGTAAGCATGACAACGTCACATCTGAAATGTGTTCTGCATAGAGGGAGTTGACTCTCCATAGTGCAGTAGAAATATAAATTACTGGAAAATAGAACATAATTATTAATTATCAAGACTTACAGAAACCAATAATTTTTATTTCGATTTTTTAAAGAAAATTAAATTGAATTAAAAAAAACAAAATTGTAATTCTGACTCAGCGAGCGAAAAATACGGGCAACGAATCTTTCCTTGAAATATGAATTCAGAAGGTTTGTTTGCCAGATTTGTTTAGATTGACAAATTGACTGCTTGACAACGGTGTAAAGGTACATGTATAAACAGTAGCAGTGACAATGAACGACAGTGTGGTAAATACACGTAGTTTGATTCTGTACGTCACTAAATTTGGAATATCGTGTTAACAACGGTTTGAAGAATGGAAATCGTGGTACTGAATACAAGTAAAAAATGCACCTTTGGGACAAATTTCTCTGAACATCAAAGTTCTTCAATTCTCTCCAAAGTCTGCCTTGTGAAAGCTTGTTCCTTGTACATTTGCAAAGATAAACGAAATTTTTTTCGAGAAAATCGCCGACCAATATTTAATTGCCGCATATTCGGCGGCCATATTGGATTCTAAAATGACTAGATTTTGATATAATTTTGACTTCTATTTCTAAAAAAATTCTAAGAATATGTACGGTGACCCAGAATTTTTTATCAATTTTAATTGAATAGGTTGAGAAAATTAACAGTGAAAGTCTAAAACGTTTGTTTTCGAGGCACATTCCACGTTAAGACAACAACACACTGAGTAAAATAGATCTGAAATTGAACTACACTATCCTTGTCCAATTCTATATCCCATATATGAATTACTTCCGATATGTGAAAGTAGGCCATGTGTAATATTGTTGTTCAATTTAGAAACACTATTCAGAAATAACTGAGGCAAGCACAGGTGTTTCGGTTGACAGCGGATGGTGGTGTATGGTTTTCAAAAGCATTCATTTCCTGCATCGTCTAACCCATTGGTCATCACGATGCTGGCCTATTATGTCAATTTGTACAGATAAAATAACCACCATTCTAGCCTGTTATGTCACTTTGTACAGATAAAATAACCACCATTCTAGCCTATTATGTCAATTTGTACAGATAAAATAACCACCATTCTAGCTTGTTATGTCAATTTGTACAGATAAAATAACCACCATTCTAGCCTATTATGTCAATTTGTACAGATAAAATAACCACCATTCTAGCCTGTTATGTCAATTTGTACAGATAAAATAACCACCATTCTAGCCTGTTATGTCAATTTGTACAGATAAAATAACCACCATTCTAGCCTATTATGTCAATTTGTACAGATAAAATAACCACCATTCTAGCCTGTTATGTCAATTTGTACAGATAAAATAACCACCATTCTAGCCTGTTATGTCACTTTGTACAGATAAAATAACCACCATTCTAGCCTGTTATGTCAATTTGTACAGATAAAATAACCACCATTCTAGCCTGTTATGTCAATTTGTACAGATAAAATAACCACCATTCTAGCCTGTTATGTCACTTTGTACAGATAAAATAACCACCATTCTAGCCTGTTATGTCACTTTGTACAGATAAAATAACCACCATGCTAGCTTGTTAATATGTCAATTTCTACACATAAAATAACCACCATTCTAGCCTGTTATATCAATTTGTAGATATAATAACCACCATTCTAGCCTGTTATATCAATTTATAGATAAAATAACCACCATGCTAGCTTGTTATGTCAATTTGTACACATAAAATTACCACCATGCTAGCTTGTTATGTCAATTTGTACACATAAAATTACCACCATGCTAGCTTGTTATGTCAATTTGTACAGATAAAATAACCACCATTCTAGCCTGTTATATCAATTAATAGATAAAATAACCACCATTCTAGCTTGTTATATCAATTTATAGATAAAATAACCACCATGCTAGCTTGTTATATCAATTTATAGATAAAATAACCACCATTCTAGCTTGTTATATCAATTTATAGATAAAATAACCACCATGCTAGCTTGTTATATCAATTTGAACAGATAAAATAACCTCCATGCTAGCCTATGTCAATTTGTACAGATAAAATAACCTCCATGCTAGCTTGTTGTACATATAAAATAACCACCATGCTAGCTTGTTATATCAATTTGTACAGATAAAATAACCACCATGCTAGCTTGTTATATCAATGTATAGATAAAATAACCACCATGCTAGCTTGTTATATCAATTTATAGATAAAATAACCACCATGCTAGCTTGTTATATCAATTTGAACAGATAAAATAACCTCCATGCTAGCCTATGTCAATTTGTACAGATAAAATAACCTCCATGCTAGCTTGTTGTACATATAAAATAACCACCATGCTAGCTTGTTATATCAATTTGTACATATAAAATAACCACCATGCTAGCTTGTTGTACAGATAAAATAACCACCATGCTAGCTTGTTATATCAATTTGTACATATAAAATAACCTCCATGCTAGCTTGTTGTACAGATAAAATAACCACCATGCTAGCTTGTTATATCAATTTATAGATAAAATAACCACCATGCTAGCTTGTTATATCAATTTATAGATAAAATAACCACCATGCTAGCTTGTTATATCAATTTGTACAGATAAAATAACCACCATTCTAGCTTGTTATATCAATTTGAACAGAATCAAATAACCACGACGTTGTATCTCGTTTACCCAGACATATTACTTTATCTCCTACCATCTACTTTAGTCAGTTTATTTCTCAAGCAATGTAGACCAAAACCGTGTGTCATAAACGTTTTTATTTTATTTTATTTTATTTTATTTTGTTTATGAAAGTAAAGAAATGACCTGAAATAGTATTATGCTTGCATTCCCCTTTGGTATGACGTCATCATTAACACATATACAGGAAGTGAATAGCAGTTCGAGGTTCAGAGAAAAGGGGATAATGAAAACGGAGAATTGATTACAGAAAAATATAGCAAGGTTAAACATAACAATGTTTTTGTTGAGAACTAGAGAATGTTAAAGTTCACATGAAATATACATGTACGCGTATTTAGACTGTTGCATCAACATAGATTGGCATTTAGAATGTTACATCAATACCTATTGGCTATTCCTTGCCTTAAATATTGTGCCAGGGTATTGTGACTCAAATATTGTGCCAGGGTACTGTCACTCACAAAGACTAGTCAGATTACTTACTCTACGTGCACACACATTTGTGTGAATGAACAAAACGCGACAAAATTACACCAATTATTGCAAAATAAAATAGTTCTCTATAGTGTTTTAAGATAAGTCCTGGTATTTAGGCCCAGGGATGGATTTCACATCGTAACATTCGTAACTCTTTCTCTTTGTGTTTTGAATTGGGTTGCGCAATGGACGTCCTTTTTCGCCAGATACCTATGAAAGGAACTAAAAAAGTTGAACGATGCCCTTTAGACAATATCGTGGACTTTGAACAATGGTAAGAGTAGGACTGAAAAACTAACAATTGAGACACAGCTTTGTGTTTTTACTACCAACTCCTATTGTTCCCCCAAGCGTAAATCGGAAAGGGCTGGCTGAATAAAACGTCAAAGAAAAAGGTCGCTTTAGTTGTTTTAAGTCGATGACACAGGGTTTATTTAAATGTGATACTGTGTATTCAAACATTTTGGCAAGTTTACATCTACGTCAGAGTATTTTAGTGTTTCAGATTAATCGAATATTTCAACTATAACGTGAATTTCAATGTAAATAGATGCATGCATTGAAATGTACACCATGGTGGAAAGTGACACCACAGTGATTGTTTAGCTTCATAGTGAAATTTACATCGCAAACATAAATGGCCTAACATAGCTACAACAGGTGTTTTCCATTCATTTTGTGACCGGGGAACAAATATTGAGGTTAACAACGTCGTCATGTGTGGAAATCTGAAATCGATAATTATATGTGATGGTAAACAGTATCGTGACAAGAAGTTCATAACAGTTACGAAACCACAGCAGTTCATACTTATTCTGTATTTAAATACCAGTAGCTGTAACCATGGAGGTATATACCTCATTAAGGTATTGTCCTCGATAAAGCCTAGCAACACTAAATTTACCATTTATTGACAATTAACGCTACGGAGAATGAGGCCTCGATTACAGATCGTGCCACTTTAACTAATAAGCTCAGTTACAAATTACCACGTGCATTCATCTGATATATAGTGCACGTTCTAAAATCCATCCCTCAGCTGCCATCTCTACCCGTACTTCCTTCAAGTGAGGTACTGCGACCTGCCCCTCGTCGTAGGTCAACAGCTCCGAAAATGCCACTGTACTGATTAAACGTAACACACCATGTCAGTGACGCATTACTATTTCCGACTTTCAGACAGGTATTTACAACTATCACTTCTTAATGCCTTTACTATAAGCTCAGACCACTACGAACTTTTAGTGGTCTGAGCGATAAGTTATTATCGATGATTGGGGTTTGGTACAAAAAACACACACAAAAAGAACGGGATTTAAATCTAAGACTTCAGTCAAAGATTAGGGCACTTCGAATTCGCGATTCTTTTACCGAATCGACCTTGGATGAACACAGAAGATAAGTGAAATCTACATGAATAGAAACGAGCTGCAGACATAGGTAGTAAAATAAATCCTAAAGCCCGTCTCTGCATGTCTGTCCAGTGCTTGCTTGATATTTACATAGCTACAGATATAAAAGAATTTCAAAACCGTAGACTGCAGACAATGTTTGTTTTTTTGTTTAACTTTCATAATTATAGCCCTGTCACGTTCTGAATGGACCTACTTTAATAGTACGTTCCCCGATTTCAATTTCAATGATTCAATATACCAATATGTAATTTATTAGGTGGTGTGTATTAGAATGATAGATGTGATGTGAACGACTATATGTAGTAAATGTTAGCTATCTTTGTCTGAGGACAGCAAAGATACAATTGCTTCGGTAAGAGATAAGGAGAGGGGAAGTGAGGGGAGGGAGGGACAGACAGACAGACAGACAGACATACAGACATACAGACAGACAGACAGACAGACAGACAGACAGACAGACAGACAGACAGACAGACAGACAGACAGACAGACAGACGGATAGTGGGAGGGCGGGAGGGAGGGAGGTGGAGGGACAGAGAGATATTGATATCGTAATGAACCACTCTTGTTGGTGAAAACTCTCAAAGGAACTACTGTGATGCCTGATGCTCCCCATGAATAAAGAAAGAATGTACGCCTGTAAGATATAAATATTCCAGAATGGAATAAACGTTAGTATTTAGATGAAAAATAAGAAATGAAATTTGTCATCGATTAAGACGCCACATCACAGACCACCATTTCTATATTTATTATTTAGGCAGTTTCGTCCATTTGTCTAAAAAATGTATCAAATTCACTAAAATTTCAAATTGAGTTACCCGAGTATGAAAATTTCATAATTTCAAATCCGTGTTATTTCAAACGGTTTATTTAGTATATGAAAAACGTTTATAATCTGTTCGTAAATACAAAGATCAGATGCAAAGTTGTTGAATCTTTCTACAACAGGTCGAACATTTCTGAAAAGTGAGAGGCTAGAATAGTTAGACAATAAATTAATCTACACTCGAATTACACAAGATACTATAGGAAGATGAAAATATCATATAACTGTTACAGGCTCTTGAAATAAAAGTCTAATGCGACGAAAACAACAAACCCAAGACTGTCTAATATGTGACAATAGTCTTAAGAAAACATCAGTGATCAAAAACCGAGTTTTATGATCTTTCTTAGAACTTGTTCTCTAAGCTTGCCTGTTGGCGATTTTGCAAGCTTCACTTGTATTGTTAACAGCAACCTTACATACTGATCGGTCAAGCTAGCTTCACTCCTCTTTTTTGGAACTTGCTCTGTACCTGTTGCTGATTTTGCAAACTATGCCTTTACATACAACAACTTCAACTAAAAATCTAAATTGCGAATCTCTTATGAAGACTGTCATCCTGACATTCCTATTCAATGGTTATCATATACGTGTCGATTGAATAGCATATTTGAAGCAGCAATACAGTCACAATGAACGACTGGTTCTACTTGTTCACTTGTAGGCGGTGACAGGCTAGGCGTACACAGGTGTATACAGAGATCTCAACAATAAACCAAGCACAGACATAATGCTGTCCCAAGCTAAATTTATAAGCTTACTTATTCACATGAAAACACTTACACAAAACCTATTCTTGTCTAATTGTCATGTTGATGCATACCTTCCATGGCATCAAAATCGTCTGATATCATACATTAGGAATTTCTTTGACATTTTAGTGTAAGTGTAAGAGTGCTGATTCAATCCAATCTTTTGTATTTCATATATTCTCCTGTACGGTGAGTAACTTGCTTCAATTTGTAAGAATACTCTAGATACCTTTTCAATATACAGCAAAAGTTACCACAATTAAAACACATCTTTATGCCCCTTTAAAAGTCAGTGTTTAATGTTACTGTTTGCCACAGTTCGATATTTTGGTCGCCGATAATTGTATCATTTTCCTCCACTTGCACACACTGTATTAATCTACGTTATACCCTTTATCTGTCATAATGTTGACACATTGTTTGACATGTACGGGATTAGCAGTCCTCTACCGGAGCTAATATTAAAGTCTATTGTATACATATTGTTGGCGTCGATATGGGTGATACGACCTCAGTCGATTCTCGTTGATGTGTAAATTTTTTTTGCACAAGGCATATATCGCACTATTGTTAAAGAGCAATACGATAGTCATGTTGAAAGTGACCTGTTTTATACTTTCTGTACCACCGTAGCATAAACAACTAATCTGGTAGAATGATGTGTCATACTGTATACAAATGGCTATCGGTCTACTCACAACAAGGCTATTGAAAGTTCTGTAACCCAAGCATACTAGTAAAACATGACAAAATGACTGTGTAACTAAATCACAACGTTGGATATCACTACACTTCATCATCCTTCAGTTACGACACATGATGTTACTAGTGCAAATCTACAACCTACATACAACTGTGAACGACTCAAACAGACGAGGACTTAACCCCCCCCTCCCCATACGCCCTAAAGTTGAATCAACAACGCTGATACAAAGTAACAGTAGTCCCCATTAGGTGTCATACGTCACCCTCTCATGGCTCCTACCCGAGGTCTATGAACAGTTCCTTCACTGAGTAATTGTATGGGGAAGTTCCATACAGACCACAAAGTATAGACCATTTCTTATACCAAAGCATAACGTCTGGTATATTCTGACATTAATTTGTTGTTACGTACATATTTTGTGTTACTATTAAAATAACACCCTTTCTCCTCCCTGGGAACTTTATTAAAAGGGGTCCCTTTCTCGACGACCCTCCTCGTATTTCTGTCTATGTTTACACTGTTGTACACATTCTGCAATAATCGAATATACTACTACCGGGTTTCAGATTCCACGACCCGGCTTCATAAGGGACACAAGTTTGTGCGTGTAATGTGCTTACATGTCAAATTTACTACATTAATGGTGATGTTTTTGTAAAAAGTTACATTTTTTAGGTGAACACACTTTTACCTATGATAACCTGGATTTTTGGAACATGATTACGTATGGTGTTTAGATGACCATTTACTTGCACCTGATTGGTCCAATGGATCATTTATTACCACCTGATTGGTCCAATGAATGTACTATACTAATGTTACGATTAACACTGAGATATCTTTCTATTCTCTTTATGTCACACAGAATTAGAACAATGTTACCCAGATGACGAAGAGATTATATTTGAAGATGAGCTCTATGCCACAAGTGGTTCTTCTGGAAGTGCTTGGGCTGAAATACCTCCAGTCGCCATCTTCATTTTTATTGTTTTCCTGACTGTTCTATTCAGCTTTGGATTTAGTTGGTTGGTTCGTAATCGTTTGGATAAATGTTGTGAAAAATGCTGGGGATGTGGAAAAGTAGAAGACGACGAGGACGAGGATGACGAATATGAATATTATGCTTCCAAGAAAGGAGATAAAAAATCGAAAGACTCTGGCCAAAAAGATGCCAAGAGTTCAGATAAAAAAGATAAAACAAAGGACGCAGATATTGAGCGACAACATACAAACATATCGGAGGAAGCTGGTGAAGTGACATGGGATATAAAAGTGACTGGTTTCTTAAGAGATATGCCGGATGGTGCCAGTGTAAATCACTTGTATACAGACTCATTGCGTAGGAAACAAAGTGTAAGCAGTTGCGCTGTCGTAAATGAAAGTGATGTCGAAAATAGAACAGATGGTGAAACAGCTAAAACTCCGGTAACTGCTATAAATATCAAAGATGGCGAAACTGTAGCACAACAGCAAAATGCTAAAGTTGCTGTACCATCTACTTCCGGTGTACGGCAACAGACTCAAAGTACTGCAGCCAATAGGCCACAGACAGGAAAATCAACTCCGTCTTCGGTTAGTCGGCCACAAACTGCTAAAAGGACTTCGTCAGTTTCGCCAAGTAGGCCAAAGACACCTGCTTCTCCGGTTCGGCCAACCACTGCTCAGAGGAATTCTAGAATTTCTCCAGAAAGGCCTATCACAAGGCAAGGTGGACGTCCACCAGCTATCAGCCGTCCATCATCTCTCCATAATGATGGTAAATCAACTCCGAGTCCTGTCTCACCGAGTAGCGCTAGGAAAAGAGAGGAACAGAAAAAGTTCGATAAAGCTTGGAATCAACAGCAAGACATAAAAGCGTTAAGTGTTGGTGATGACGATTATTTACAAAGTAACGCCAAAAGGCGAGATGGAACTCCACAGAAAAAGGACGATAAAGAAACTGTACAGAACGAGAGACCAAAAACTCAACAAGGATCGCGGTCACCGGTAGAACAAACAATTACGAGAGAAGCTTCGAAACCTCTAATAGGTGTTAGAAGACCTGGTATAACTCAGCAACAATTTAAAACTACAGGGAGGATGACAAAGTCTTTAAATCGGAAAGAGAGTACTTTAGAACCCCCATCATCGTCACAAGCACAGGGTTCAAAGTCGACCAATGACTCAATCGCCCATGTACCTAAGCAAGGCAATACGAGGTAACAGAACGTCTTGGAATATCAAGGTCTCACTTTTTTGTTTAGATTATATACCTCTGAAATGTCTGAACTCAAGTCCACTACAACAGTTTGGTAGTTTATGAAGTACGGACTATTTTTTTATTGGAATAACAAATTCCTCCATCCGGGTATTCATCGGCACTGTTTCAACGCCTAAAGCTATGAGCGGAGTGATGCACGTCGTTTGTCGAATTCACTCCATGATTTCAGCTTATGTGTAATCTCATCAGACCATAGTGGTCTGAAGTTTCACCCGTGTTCGTAAGTCGTAATCCACCTGTGTACATTTATGGTTGGTATCTATACAGGATCTGTACAGGATCTGATGAAGAGGGGATACACACAAAAGAATAACCGAGGCTTAAAAATAGTTTGGAGAAAAAATTACAGACTACGCTCATTATCCCCCCCGCCCCCGAAATATACAACAAGTGTTTTTTCCTCAATGCTTCACACTTGTCATGTTGTAGCATGGTTGCATGGCAGTCATTGAAAAGTTTTATCAACTGTTGATGTTTAGCCTGTAAATAATGTACCATGTCTATAATATAGTATCCAATATTTATTCCATTTCTTCAAAATATATTCCCAGCAGTCCACGACAGTTGTCTGAGATTTAGTTCTCCATGTCCAAAGCAATGATACTTTTCGGCGATGTCTGTTTATAGAACACAAGCACGTGAATCTTTAATCGGACCTTCTGAATCTCGATAAAGATGATTTCATTTAAATTCATCACTATTTTAGAACCCTATTTGATGTTGGGTCTGTATAGAAATTTAACATACATATCTATGCAAACCGTCCGTGAAACCAATTGACATTTGTTTGAGGACTTGCGACATTTTAAAAACCCAGGAAAATCAATAGTCAAAGACGTATAACAAAGAAACGGAGATGTCTATTAATCGTAAGGACCTAGGTATTACGAAATCACAATATAAATGTACTCTATCGGCTTTATACTTGTAATTGGTATTTAACCAGTAAACTGAGCAACGTTGGATATATTGATTGGATGAACGACTCGAAACACAATGGAGAAAAAAGGTCCTGTCTACCAATTTTTAAAACTGTCTGCAACTATGTTGGGGGCCTAAGGAGAACTTGGTATTTCCGTCTTTTAGATGCCGTTGAATATTCCATGGCTATTATAACCATTAGGCAGCCAAATTTTACAAGAAACTCAGAAGACAATCTGTAAATTTTACGAAAATTTTCAATTCAGTATTTTGATCGATTTCATAGTGGAATCGATATTAGTTACGAAATGTATGAAATATTTTAGTTCGACTCAAGTTGTATTTAGAGAAACTTTTGAAAGAGACATGTAAAAACTTGATTGGGTGCCACGATTTACATAATGACGTCGTGTGACGTATAGGAACTTGATTGGGTGCCACGATTTACATAATGACGTCTTGGTGACGTATAGGAACTTTTTGATTGGGTGCCACGATTTACAATAATGACGTTGTGGTGACGTATAGGAACTTTTTGATTGGGTGCCACGATTTATAATAATGACGTTGTGGTGACGTATAGGAACTTGATTGGGTGCCACGATTTATAATAATGACGTTGTGGTGACGTCGTGTAAACCCAAGAGATGCCATGATATTTATTTATATCTTGGTTACATTCATTTTTATTAGTAGTTGCATTCTTTTTGGTTTTTTGTTGTTGTTGTTTTTTTAAATTTGTGAATGGAACGTGAGTTGTGACCTCAAGACTTAGCATCGGAATCAATAGTGATTTCTCACTGTTCTTGCTTTGACGATTGAACTAACAGCTGACAGTGTTCAACAAATATTTGTGACTTGGTACAACATGGTTTTTTCTCATAGCCCACCAAACACTTACAGTCCGGCGACTTAGATTATTAACCAAACAGCGTGTGTCCGTTCTTATGAGTAATTGATTTCACTAATTAATTGCTGTTAATTTATTCCAAATAACCATTACATAACCATTCGATGGCTATGTAAAGTTTCATAGATATACAGGGTCAGTCTAGTCTATGTAACGGGACAATATATCATTTTATTGAACAACCATAAGTGACAGCAGGCTTTTACCTAGATACTATGTCTGTGGTCCATTGGACATTGTTGTGTTTTGTCCCATTGCTTATTTAATTTCATTTGCACTACGATGAAATAATGGGTAAAACTTGCAACGGACTAGAAATTGACATTTAGGTCAATACAGCCCCCCCCCCCCATCCCAACTGACACCCCCCCCCCCAAACGCGCACATTTTAACGTGGCCAGATGTCAGAAGTCGTCTGGTATTGTGAACATTCTTTTTAATAGTTTGAGATCTGAGATTAATACATTTACTAGTAAATAGCGAATGACGACAACATGTTTGGAAGTAAATAGTGCGTTAGGTTAGAGGGTTGAATTGGAATGAGATCCCCTAGTTGAACGACACAATTATACATTGCACTTGGTACATTTTCAGTTCATTAAGTTATCTCTATAAAAATGACAAAGATATGAAAAAACAAAATAACGAAGACAGTTATAGGAGCCAGTATAGGCGTATAATCCTGTACATCAATAACAGTACAAACACTTCCATGCATCATGACTTCGCAACAAGTTCCGTCCAAAAGTCATTTCTCTGCCGTCCACACCAGAGTTATAACTTATTGGTTTTTGTATTTTTTTAGTTATCTTTAAATGAATCATGTTAATAAAGATATAGCTAGATAGTAGATTTAAAAACTAGAGTTGAAAACAACTCACTATATTATATTTTGATACCAAATATTAATCACTTTTGTTACTCAAGGCAGGCCAGTGTGTGAGTTTAATTACATTGTAAGCTCACTACAACAGAAATCATAAACCCTGAAACAAAACGTCGTCTGGCTCAACACTGAAAAATCTCATTAACAAAGCTACATTCTATCGGCTGGCTAGACAAAAATCTTACCAAAAGCGTTTCGTCAATTGCCTGGCGTGACAAACATCTTTACCGATATTGTTACACTTTCTTTGCGTGAGCTACCATTATCTTAGGAGATCAACGCCAAATTCATATGTCCCTGCCTGGTAAACCTAAGGTCTGGCGCGTTCTTTGATATTTTTGAGACAGTCAATTGACTAAAATGTACCAATTGTAGTTCAGTTCTCCTTGCACTAGACATAACATGTGGAAATATTAATTAGATTTTTGTTGAGCCAGACGAGAACATTTACAACTGTTACATCAAAGAGATATTTTGTCTGGCCAGACAAAAACTGTGGCAAACCAGGCGACGTTTTGTTTCAGGGTTTGTGATTTCCGTTGTATGTATATTATGTAATCTGTATAGATTCATATCTATGAACTTTCTCTTTTCAGCAACTTTTTTTTTCGTGTAAATTATTTTATTAAAAAATACAAGTATTTTGTAAATATTGTAAGATTCTCCAAGCTCAGAATATATGCCTTAGGTTGTGTTTTCAGTCAGAATTCTAAATAATAAATAACATTATAAATTAATTCACTTGTATTTACTTTCTACTAATCTGTATGATTTCTGTGGTCAGAGTGAGATGCTATATGAGCATATATTTACATACTGTGGTGTTTATCCTAGGGGAAAATGGCCGTCTTGATTGGCGGCTAACATTATTTCAGCGGCTATAGCCACTTTTCTTACATATCATAATCATTTAAATAAAATTCTGAAGCTAGAAATATTTAGAAATATGGCAAATGTTATCAAATGTTCATTCATCTAAAATCAATGAAATCTGAACCAATGAAAATTTATAAAATCATCTTTGGCAATTCTACATTTTCAAAATGTCAAAACTGTTTTCATAAAACCCTGTACGCTAACACTGGTGAGAATTGTCTAAATTCAACGAGATGCAGAACATGTAAGCAAATGTAGGTGTAGTCCCCCCAGGCAGGAATGGTATACTATATTAGCCCAGAGACTTGCCTATCGGGATTGACTGTCTCATGGTTCGCTCGAAATTCGTGCGCAGCATTATGATATCGTCGTAAACCACAGCCTCTTTTACGGCACCGTCCAAGACGAATTGAAAAGAGTCTCAATTTTCATTGGTTCAGATTTCATTGATTTTAGATGAATGAACATTTGATAACATTTGCCATATTTCTAAATATTTCTAGCTTCAGAATTTTATTTAAATGATGCCAATAATGTTAGCCGCCAATAGGTTCGTCGTTATTTCGCAGTGTCGCGGAAGAAATAACAGCTCTGGTTTGCGAGAATGCATTGCAGCCAGATAGCCAACATTCAATACGTATATCATTAAGCGTTATTATGCACTCCAGTGGCTAAAACGTTATCTAGACAGTGCTTATTGCTCCATTGATTGATGCTTGAAGGTGATTTACTGTAAGAAACGAGTCTCAATTGAAACTTGCTCTAATGTTGGCCAAGAGTTTATGTATAGGAGGTCTACGACCTATTCATCGCATTGCCTTCTGTGTATAGTTTTCTTTATAGTGATGACAATATTGGAATGGGGTCATATAAATATTATAAAGACGATGTTCTGGTCGTAGTGTCTTGTGCACAATAGATAGAATAAAGACGTATATATACAACCGTACAGCTATTTAAGTAAGTCGTAGAGAGGTCAACAAAGGTGGCCAGAAAAGAGAATTGGGGTACAGGGATTATTTGTCATTAGAGAGTAAACAATTCAACATCAAAAGATGTTGCTCGCTTATCAACCAGGTTACAGGCGTGTGTACATCTAAGTAGTCGATGAAAAATTGGCAATACATAAGGTGGGGGGAGGGGGTGATGCGTGTGTGTATTTGTTTTAAGTGAACTCGGCATTTTCAGATATATAAAAACTGAATTGTATTTACTTTGATTGCTATAGCCTTTGTGAAGTGTCTTTTTATATAACTTGAAGACGCTTTAGTAATTATGTGTGTAATAATATTAAGTAAGTAATTCTCTCTCTCTCTCTCTCTCTCTCTCTCTCTCTCTCTCTCTCTCTCTCTCTCTCTCTCTCTCTCTCTCTCTCTCGTTCGTTATCTTTTCTCAAGCCAACGCAAGATATATTACCACTTTCTAGTGTCTAAATGGCTCATTCCGTGAAAGTGAAAATAACAGTGCCAATAACACACGCCAAAAAAGGTGATGCTCAGTTCCACCTTGCCGAACAACGCAGGTTACCCCCGGGTGCTCCGGTTTCTTAAAGTTCAACAAATTTCCAAATTTATTTGAACTAATTACTCCTTAACGTCTATCGGTAATATGTAAACAAGTGAAAAGTGAAAGCTTCATTCTATAAACGCATATAAATGAAAATTGACGATATAAAATGGGATTTACGCTGATTCTACCAACTGACGTTACACTTAACAACGACTAATATTTATATTTGCCTGACATTCTAACACCATATGTTACCGTGGCCGATGACGACAAATCGGTCTCCTAATTCAAGTGTCGGACTTCTAGTTCAAAAAAACGGTCTTCTAATTCAAGTGTCGGTCTTCTAACTCAAGTGTCATCGGCCACGGTAATATGTCGCTCTGTGGTATCTGCCTTCACAGGTCAGCCTATCTTCCGCCCTCTCCGATGGAATGTTTCACTCCTCTCGTTTTTAACGCTCTGTAAGGATATAGTCACTGCCGAGGAGCCGATTATATTCTCCCTCACTCCACTGAGGCATACCCACAGTCGATGCGAATCATACTTTTGTTTTCTTCTGTGTTACATCTAAGTTATTTTAAGTTTGATTTACACATAAATGCACACATACATACATACATACATACATACATGCATACATACATACATACATACATACATACATAATACATACATATACACACACACACATACATACATACATACATACATATATACATACATACATACATACACATACATACATACATACATACATACACACACATACATACGCACACACACACATACATACATACATACATACATACATACATACATACATAAATGCACAGATACATACATACACACATACATATATATATATACATACATACAGACAGACAGACAGACAGACAGACAGACAGGCAGACAGACAGAGAGAGACAGGTAGGAAATTGAAAAGGTTGATAGATGACAGACAATGGAGAATCAACCTAACTATTAAGGATCACTCAGCTGTCACTGATAACTAAAAAACCCACACAGTCATGAAGTTTTCTGTCAACAAATTTAATTAGGTGATATCAGCTTAACATTAAAAGCAGAAGTAAGTTCATTGGCATCACTTTTAACATGATAAATATCAAATACAAAACATCTTGATTTCCATATACATACTAGTATTCAACTGTGTGCAGTAAAAAATAATACACGACATCAAGGCTATACAGGTGTACACAGCATAGAATCCTCACAGCATCAAGGCTATACAGGTGTACACAGCATAGAACCATATCCTCACAGCATCAAGGCTATACAGGTGTACACAGTATAGAATCCTCACAGCATCAAGGCTATACAGGTGTACACAGCATAGAATCCTCACAGCATCAAGGCTATACAGGTGTACACAGCATAGAATCCCCACAGCATCAAGGCTATACAGGTGTACACAACATAGAATCCGCACAGCATCAAGGCCATACAGGTGTACACAGCATAGAACCATATCCTCACAGCATCAAGGCTATACAGGTGTACACAGTATAGAATCCTCACAGCATCAAGGCTATACAGGTGTACACAGCATAGAATCCGCACAGCATCAAGGCTATACAGGTGTACACAGCATAGAATCCTCACAGCATCAAGGCTGTACAGGTGTATACAGTATAGAATCCTCACAGCATCAAGGCTATACAGGTGTATACAGCATAGAATCCTCACAGCATCAAAGCTATACAGGTGTACACAGCATAGAATCCTCACAGCATCAAGGCTATACAGGTGTACACAGCATAGAATCCCCACAGCATCAAGGCTATACAGCATAGAATCCTCACGACATAAAAGTTATACAAGTGTACACACCATAGAATCCTACTAAGCTCAAATATACCATCAATGTATTGGATGAGAGATAGTAATCAGAATTATCATCATTCAAAGGTATTACATCATTAGCAATACAACATGGGCATGCACAGTGTAAATGTACAACTATTGACTTTAAAAGTAAAAGATACCACTCTACACATGTAGTATGGCTTTTATATTATCTTTGCTAACTCCCATCTTACCCCCCCCTCCCCCACACCCTCTTCCCATCAAACCCCTGAATTTATGAGAGTTCAGAATTTCATTTTTATTTGTAATCTAGCTGGTAGTAGAGGTGTTTCCTTTGCTTTAGAGAGAGCACAGTTAATCTTCGCCAGCACATTGTCATGTGAGTTTATCAAAGGAAGTATCATAGTGAACTAATTGAAATTAGCTGTACACACTTGATTTCATATCAGGGGGTCAACCCTATCCCCGGGCCCTATCCCTAACAATACCTCACAAATAAATGTAAGCTTGGTTTATATCAGGGGGTCTAACCCTATCCCTAACACTACCTCACAAATAAATGTAAGCTTGGTTTATGTGAGGGGGTCTAACCCTATCCCTAACCCTACGGTACCTCACAAATAGTGTGCTCTACATTAAAGCTAATTTGATGCGCCACTGAAGCACACAATTTCTAGTGATGCACCAAGATTTGGTTTTCCCCTATCTCCTACTATGTGCATGGTGACTCACAAGAAATGCCAGTTTTTATCATACTGACCCACAACAACAAAATTTGGCTATCATTAGAGGGCAGTCACAAATAAATGTATGTTTGATTTATATCAGGGGGCCTAACCCTATTCTTAACACTACCTTTAATGCGCATCTGATCTGGAATGTTGTATAAGATGCTGCTATTGGTATGCTAATTAAATGCTAGTAGAAATCTTGTCTGGGTCAAGGGTCAAGGAAAGATTTGTGCACATACACAGGACAACATAACAGTGAAATGGTTGTCTGTGCCAATGTTAAGATAAGTTTAGCGAACTTACACATTTCGCAAAATAAAAGATGTTGAACAAAGTGTGTTTCAGTTACTCAGAGGAAGACGAAATTCATTAACTAAATATGAGGTGAAAAGTGATAGACATGACAATAACTGTCATCTACAATTGTAACATTATCAATTGTAAATTATTTCATATGTACTGGAGATTACTTGCACTGTTGCACACACACTTCAGGTATTTGTACTGTAGTACAAAACTGAAAATATTACTGTATATCTGCAAGCAAATGATATGCAAATGAGGGCACAAATCATTCCTTTAGCTGCATGCAAATGAGGGCACAGTCATTTGTTGTACACAAACATGAGATCACACTGTCATTTTTATGGAAATTTGTTGCTTTGGATAAATATATGTAATAATAACAGAACCCCATGCCATGTGAGTGCCAGTGTGGGTACTCAGAGGTATTTGCGCTCATGCTTGCAGTGTTTCCTGCTGAACTTTCACTTGCTATGCTTGTGACAGTACAGCTGCAAAGAACACTGCAAACACTCATGTAAATACGCCAAGTATATGCTACACTTGCACTCACATATCCTGGGGTTCTGTTGTCTGCAGAATTTATCGGTAGGAATGAAACATAAAGTTAAACATGTCACTGATTGAGACAAATATAACTTAAACATTATCATAACAAACAGGAACATAACACGATTCAGAAGAGTAAGACGTGTTGAAATAGTGTCAAGATATGGAAAAATATAACCAGTTGGTTATTGTCATGTGAAAGGAAATCATTGGCTGATTTCTGTCATGTGACCGGACATCTTTGAATTTGATTGGCTATGTTGCCATGTGATCTAGAGCCATCTTACCATTGGTTGGTTTCAAGTCATGTGATATAGTGGTGTCTTAGCATTGTTTAGTTGGAAGAAGTGATCTGGTGAGAGAATTTGAGTTTTCTTAGCCACATCAGCCCATGTCATAGGAGAATCGGACCACAAGTTGGTTCAATGGAAATACAGTAAAATTTTCACAAAACACAGACAAGTAAAAATACAATGAATCTGTATGTTTGACAAATTGCAATAAATGTTCATGATTCTTTACTAAAATGTGAAAACATGGTGACAATCAAAAAGTTTTATGAAATAATTTGGTAAGTTTAACATTTGAAAAAATAGCACCTCACGTATGAAGACTGACAATTAATATCAATATTAATAACAACACTAAATGGTTGTTACTAACATACTAGAATTATAAAACTCAAAATAACACTACAATATAATATTTTGTAAATGAAACAATCTCTATATCTTGTAATACCAATGAATCCATCCATCCATCCATCCATCTATCCATCCATCCATACATTCATCCAACCATTCATCTATTCCAACCAACCATCCATCCATACCATGCAACCATCCATCCACCCACACACGCACCCATCCATCCAACCATCCATCTATCCCAACCATTCATCCATCCATCCAACCAACCAACCAACCAACCATTCATCCATCCATCCATCCCAACCAACGACCCATCCATCCATCCATCCATCCCAACCAACCAGCCAACCAACCATCCATCCCTGCCTGCCTCCCTCCCTGCCTCCCTCCATCCATCCCAACCAACCAACCAACCATCAAACCATTCATCCATCCATCCATCCATCCATCCCAACCAACGACCCATCCATCCATCCATCCATCCATCCATCCATCCATCCATCCATCCATCCCAACCAACCAACCAGCCATCCATCCCTCCCTCCCTCCCTCCCTCCCTCCATCCCATCCAACCATCCATCCATCCCATCCAACCATCAAACCCTACCATGCACATTTTATAATTGAGGTATTATGTGATGAGGTGGGTAGACTGCACATGACATTGACCTTTGACATAATCTAATTTTGACCTGACAACTGAGCTCTACAAAGACATCTATAAGAATTTGTCTTATAATTTTAAGTATAGGAATCTATCTAACTAAAAAAGTATATAAAACAACAAATCATATATAACAGCTAAAATCCAAGTATTACTACATGAATGATGAATAGAGTGATTCCATGATTATCCCAGTGTATTCCATGATTATCCCAGTGTATTCCATGATTACCACGGTGTATTCCATGATTACCATAGTGTATTAGCTTTTAAATCAACACTAACTGGTATAAATTTCACACTTTAAAAGTTCATCTACTTTCAACAGTACAGGTCTACATACACTGGTAAAACAATGAATGCCAATCAATTTTGTTACACAAACTGTTATGGCTAATACAGGACACTAGTATAATCCATCACCATACACTTGAGTATATAGCACTATAGACTTGAATGTATACCACTATAGACTTGAATGTATACCACTATAGACTTGAGCATATACCACTATAGACTTGAGTGTATACCACCATAGACTTGAGTATATACCATTACAGATTGAGTGTATACCACCATTATATACTTGAGTATATACCATCACTGTATACTAGTAGACTATTGTAGACCACCATAGACCAGTATATGCCAATGTTCTGGAAATTATAGACCAAACCATAGATCAACCTATAGACCAAACTACAGTCAAAACTATAGACCAAACTATAGACAAATCTATAGACCCAGCTATAGACAAAACTATAGCCCAACATATAGGTCTACCTTTAAGTCCTATGGGCTAAAGGTATCATATGGACCAAGATACCTAGTCCAACCATGCATAGGAATCTATAGACCTCCTATAAAGAACCCATTGGATCCTATAGACTGTGTTGATACAATCTTCAAGTCAGTGTAACTAGCATGTATACAGAGTCTACTAGTACATAGATACTACAGCAGTGGTTGTATTATCAGGAGTATACCATTGAAAGTAGGTCAACAAATACAATCAAGTCTACTGATATGTGTAACAAATGAAATGCACGTCAGCCTCTTTTGGATCAATAAAAAAAGTCATCAACAGCAAAAATAATAGCACAGCAAGTTTCTTTTTAAAAAGAGAAAGATGAAAACATACCTACACCTAATTTTGCAACCCCAAGGAGAAGAATAAATCAGCTATTTCCATGGAAACAACACAAACCAATGCCACCGTCACATGACCTCTTTCGTTAAGTGTACAATGTTACTTTTCACTGACCATTTTTGAATGAAAATGCTTACATTGCTCCTTGCTTTATATCAATTGCAGTGACCATGTGTTTTTTCTTTAATCATTGCAAGGACATGCATTTCTTTTCTGATAACTAATAAAATGTTGAGTACTGTGGTGCATAGTTTAGTGCAATGTCACTTCTCCGTGTACAGATCATCTATTTATTCTACTACATAAACTGGAACACGTTAGAAATGTACATAACTTCAACTTTTAAAGGGAAACGTAACACACTGTTAGCAACTTTTGTCAATCTATTTCTAATATTGCACTTGTAGGAGGTTCACAAGTTAACAAATGTCTTAGCTTAGGGAAGCCCAGATTTGTTTCTTCAATACAGCCTTGGCTAACTTTGGTACTAAGACCATCTAGGCCAATCTAGTTTCAATGATGTAACCACACAAACTATCCATAATTCGCTAGGTTTTGCCAAGCACACCATTATAACATTGTACTTGAATAGCCCACACTTCTTAGCACGGCACACCATTATTTTCTAAGCTTATCCTGCTACAAAAGATTGAACACCTCAAAAGTCAGAGTAAATATGAACCTTGTAGGGACAACTTGAGTTGAGCAAGTTGAGATTTGGGTCATTATGCAGGGTTCTTGTTACAATATTACTGAAGGCAAGTCACTTCAAATGCTCTAACAGCCAAGTACATCTCACCCTTCTAAACAACCCCTGTCTTATATGCCTCTTTAAGTGGCCCATATTTAATTCCAAGAGACCACCTTGGCCCAAAGTGTGTCACTGATTAGACCACCTAAGCTGGCTTATATTATCTCAAGGTATTGCCTGATCTAAGGTTAACATTCCAAATGGACCACATGAACATTATCATATGTTTCCACACTTGAATACCACACTGACATTATATTGAGCACCAAAACATAGCTAAGCTTACATTGCATCGTTAATTACTTACAGAGTTAGCTGCATCTACCCTACACCAACTTCAACTCACCAAATGTTAAAACACTTTAACAGCTATGCAAGTGATATATTAATTGTAAAAGTCAGATACCTTTCACAGAAAGCTGACATATGCAGAATATTTAAATTTGTTATTAATAAATATATTATGTACATTAAAACATATATAATTGACTGCTAACAAATGATTACTTTAGAGACATCTGGAAGTTTTTTTGTGTTTTTTGCAAAAATGACATTCAATGCACATACTTTGATTTAGAGAGAACAGTTATTTAGGTACAATAATCGCAACCTAGGAACATAAAAACAGATTTGGTACATTGATGTATTTATTACACTGGATTATGTTCTCAGTATTCATCAATGAGTGATGACATACCTTGCTTACAGCATAAAACCCAACTTTTTGCTTGAATACTGTTAGTTATGGTGAGTTTATAACAAAAGCCCATCATGAAATCCTACATTTCCACATTAGTGTACTTTTATCAGTGAAGCAATGATGGCTACACACATCATTTTTTTTGTTCCGGATTAATTTTTATTGTAGCTCTGCCAAACAACTGTTTTTCACATCAAATGTTAAACCTAATCTGGCTCAGACCTGTAACACTAGAATGCCATTGCCATGAACCTCAAATACAATCAGCCTATATATGTATATAGTTGTCCCAGATAATGATATTCACATGTAAATACAGTGTAATATACAACTTTGGTATTCTGCTCATCTTTGCTATAAATTTACATATCTTGGGAAAATACTAACTTGCTGAGTGATTTATAACAAGATCAATGATTGGCTTACAGATACAAGACAGCCAATGAATGATGGTCTTCTATTTTCTTGTGTGTACATCTGGGATTATAAAGTCTTGTATTGATGTTCCATGCACTGATTGGCTTACACATTGATACATCATCCAATGAGTGACGATCTTCTATCAACTTGTGTGTACATCTGGGATCATAAAGGCCTGTACTGATTGGTTTACACATTGATACATCATCCAATGAGAGATAATCTACATGTATAGTTTTACACTGGTGTACATCTGGGATTTATAAATTGATGCAATGTGCTGTGTAGAGATGAACAAATGTAATATTCTAGAATATTCTAGCTGGTATGGAATAGGGGAAAATGTTCAGAGTCCCATCAGTCTTCAATGTTCCTTTCAGCAAAACGTTGACACTTTGGACATTCTCCATTATTTCTACTATAACACACCCTGTGAAAATGACAAGAAAATCACAAATAAGTTATTTCCATACTTGCATAGATTTTCATGACATGATAATGTTGATGGGAACCCCAGTAAAATACTTGGAGAACTCAGGCAGATTTTATCTACATATTATCCATAACAAAAATTCTGCAAACCATCACAATATGCAGGTAAAGTTCTATCACTCTCATTTACTGGGAAAAACAAAGGTATCAGACATAAAACTCAAATATCAACACTAGAGGGCGCTATTCACAGTGCGCAACTACAGGTTCACTTTTCATATAGCGCGACGAAAGTTTTATGTTTCTATCACACACAGTAGTTCTTGGGATTTTTAAATACGGTTTTTAAAAACAGCTTTTTTTCCTGCTGACTAAATAAGTTTAATTTCTTTAAGTTCTTGTAGTAATACTAGAGGCCAATGTTTTATACAGGTGAACTCTTGCCAATGTCACAAGATTAAAATTTGGATGTGAAACACATTTGTTTGGCAGAACTCTAGAAAAGTTTGCCTGAACAACAGAATAATCCTAATTACATATGTACAAGAGATTACTTGCACTGGTGTACATGCATACTAGTGGTACTTGCACTGCAGTGCAATACTGAAACATTATTGCATACAGCCACACTTGCACTAGCACTTGTACATGCACATCACGGGGGTTCTGTCATAATTTTTACGGCTCCACTGATGGAACAGTAATAATGCAAGACTGTGAAAACATTCAGACAAGTTACTGTGTTACACTCAGATCTGTGATAAACTGTATAGTGACACTAAGCATATACTAGTTAATAGTAACTAACAAGTTATACCTGTGATAAACTGCATTACAATTTGGACATATACTAGCCAAGACATCAAATGGATATATTATTTCATCAGTTGTACACAACTCACAGATAAAACCTTTGGCTTGACATAACTGTAATAGAAAGGAAAATCATCATAAAATTTTCAGTTTTTGAAATTCATGCACGGACGTTGGTCATAGCTAGGATGGACTAAAGAATCTCATATGAACACTCCAGAGAACTACAAAATGACCAATAATGTAATAAAAACTTTAAACTCTGTTCTGAATATAATTAAAAAATATGTATATGCTTTATTGCCTTTGGCCACGGGCCCATAACAAAAAATGATACATATCAAATAAATGAATAAATAAATAAACCACTCAAAGGAAAACTTAGCTACTACAGATCCCCAAGACAGCCTCCTTCCTCAATACAAATGCTTGGTAGACAAATTTTGCCAGGTTACATTATAATTTTAACATCTCTACTTGAAAAAAGATTTATCAAAGACTGTTGACTTAGATGTGGAACCCCTATTTTTGTAATTGGCAATTCATATATGAATAGTGAGGTTGGCTGAGTAGGGAAGATACCTTATGTTATCCATTCTTAGCTTGGGCAGTGAGACAATAAGTTGTCCTCTTATTTGGATCATAAACTATGGAGTGTCAGATCCATGTTTGGACAAAAGAGTGGTATATATCATAGACACGTGGGTGGAGGGTCTATGTATATGTGTTGGCTAGGTGGAGGGTCTATGTATACATGTTGGCTTGGTGGAGGGTCTATGTATATATGTTGACTAACTTGTAACTTGTTCAGCCATGCATATCAATATGTCAAAAAGTAGTAAGTCATGAGTTTTATACACAAGTTGAGGGTTCTTGACTAGGTGTGTTCTCTGAATGACAGTACTGTATATCTAGAATCCAGGGGTCAGAGGTCAGAGGTCAAACTTCTAAACATTTCAAAATACCTCTGGTAGAAGTACTCCATAGATATCTTACCTTACAATCTTCTTTGATATGTTTAGCATAGTGTGTATGGACTTCTAATAACTCTGGTAGAAGTACACCATCATAAGTGTCTTTTAAATCTTGCAGAGAGTACATATCAGAGTTGTCCACAAAATGTTGTCTCTCTTTTAGCTGTGTGAACAATAAACAGTAATTTTATAATTATCCATTGATAGTCATTTCTGAAAAAAGTGTCACTTGAGGGCGCCCCACATTGGGAAAAATGACAGTTAAAATCACATGACAGTACAAGAAGCAGTCAATAAAGTGTACTTAAAAACTATTTCAACTAAAATATTTTATTCAATCTCAAAGTTTATGAGTATGTTGTAGATTATGTCATAATCATAAAATCCAAGTTTCTATTTTCAATAGTGGTGAAAAATCCAATATGGCGCTGGCTACAACTGATTGCAGTCAGTGTTACTTGAAATGTTTGATCAGAAGATGATTTCAATGAGAAAAGATAGTTTCCAGTAAGGGTGCTAGGAGTTTGAAAATTCACTACTGTAACACCGGGGCTTACCATTAAAAGTACTCTGTTTTCTAGTGCATTTTTACAAGACAGGAAATATGCCTTCATCATTAAAATATCTTCTCTAAGTTTCTGTAACAAATACAAGATACAGACATAACAGTAAATATTCAAATCAGTACAGTAACTTCACTATAGATTTAAATAGCACCAACATCAGATAAACATAATGTACTTATAATAACAGAATCCTGCGTCATGTGAGTGCCACTACAATGTGGGTTACATAGTCAGGGTATTTGCACTATTGCACAGTGTTTTCTGCTGCACTTTCAATCACTTTCCCTGACAGTACAGCTGCAAAGAATGCCACAAACATTTGTGAAAATACAGAGTATACCACACTGGTACTCACACATTATACCATGCATAAACCAAAAATATGGAATATATATACTCTAGTCATTCTATGTCACAACAATGTGTCTACATAACTGGTTCTGCTGCCTTCGAAATATGAGTCTAAACATTCAAAATTGCCATTATTTCCCCCAAATTTTCTTTGATATTACGAGCACTTGTATAATTATATTATTTTCCAATATTTTTCTTCATTCAGCTGTAGTGACAAAGGCCCCTTAGGTTACTCATATTTTCCTTGGCTGAACGAAGAAAAATATTGGTAAGAACATCTAATTATTGGGTTTTGTCATAACACTGCATACTTTAATCATATACAGGTTTGCTGGAAAATCATCCGAGCTACTGATAATTATCAACATCCCGCCCCCTTCCTCCCTTCCACCCACTACCACCATCATTATTGGGTATTGATGAACATCTCTTACCCCAACTTGGCTGAGTTCCTCCACGTAATTGAACAACATAGGATTGACATCTTGTATTTTGATTACTGCTCTTTGTCCCATTAATCTTAAAAACTGTCTTGATGACCTTGAAACCTAGGAGAAAAAGGAGACACACTGAATGTATTTCAATATTCACAAATAGTTTTAGAGAGTGTTATCCTAACTTAGATTGGAGGGTCTATGCTTAGATTCATTTAGAGAGATTCTGAGAATTTTTGTTTGTTTGAACAATATATTTCTGATGTGACTGACTAAAGTCGTCACCTCACTCTGATCCGGAACAATACTATAACCACATACTGATAGCAACAGGGAGTGCCAAAGGCACCTTTGGCAGTCCCTGTTCCTATCAGTACGTGTTAGTATTCAGTGCTACGGAGTGAGGCAATTACTTTGTTTTAGATGAAACGTAGCAAGAAAGGCATGAACGACTGTTGACAGTCTATCCTAGTGCTTGCCTGAGGTAGTAATTATTGATGTGGTTTTTTAAAATGTAAACAAAGAAACTGAATGACCACATACCTTCCTAGCATCAAAGTCCCAGTTATGAACAACTCTAGCTGGCATAATCTCCGAATCATTCCAATGACATTCTTCACAGTAATACAAACCATTGTAATCACACAGACGTGTCTCTGCACTAGCACCTTCTGAAATTATACATTTACAACAGAAAATTGAATTGAGTATCAAACTGATGTATTGCTGTACTAGCACCAATCTGCTTAAAATCCAATGTAGTGTACACGTCATGATCAAATGTCGGCATTTTGGTAAACTTTTTCGGTTCTGGAGTCTTTTCATGATTTTACATTTCTTGTTTTACACACAATAGCCAAGAAAAACCAACTTGAAACTTATTCCTCATTTATTCTTCAGTGGATGTTTTCAAGTTTACCATTAACACAGTTTCATGGGAGTCAGCAAACATGATAAATTATGTAATTTGAGAATTAAAATTCAATAAGCAACAAGTTTTACATTTTTCATAAATTACACTTACACAGGTACATACTTAATTATATTATTTCCCAAATAGTTTTTTTTTAGCCAGAAAGTACACATGGCCTTAGAGTTTTGTCACTACTCATCGACAAGGCCCCTTAGGTCACTCATAATTTCCTTGGAAGACAAACAGTGGGGAAGAGTACCTAAATTATACTTACTTGTCACCATATGATTCTTACATTCAGCACATCGGAAGGACTGGGCTGCTAATCCAGACTCAGGACATATATTCATAGTAAATGTAGCTGTAGCAAGCTGTGATCAAGAAAAAGATTACACACTTTGTGTTAAAGTTGTTAAAACTACTAATTCTAGTCAAAAAGTATGTTGCTAACTATGATATAGGATTAAAAAAACCCTCAACTTTGACATATTCATGATAAATGACACAAATTCTATCATATAATGACTTCACCTCACAGTCAAATGTTGTATCTTTTAAGTTTCTCTCTGCATATCATGACACTGTAAATTTCCACTAAAGACTTATTTTCGTTTATTTCACTGGAACACAAAAAACACAAAAATAAATAGTGACTAAAATGACTTGTATCAATGTACCAGTCTGGTAAATTAGTGAAAATGCGTCTGTGAGAACAAGTTGAAGACTGTAAATTCGCAAAATTTTCTAAAAAGTGAAAATATCTAGGTTTACAGTACATAACCCTTGACTTAGATTTGTACAGACTTACCTTAGAACTAATACAGGACCTTGTAATAGAGGGTAGACATTTGGAATGACAGGTATAACCACATCCTACAGAACAATCACAATATTTTATAAATTACTTTATATGATAAATGTAATACATAATTACTGATAGTTTTAATCCTTAGAATGCCATGTACTGTATAGCTGTATGACCCTTAGAATGCCATGTATTGTATGGCTATATGACCCTTAGAATGCCATGTACTGTGTGGCTATATGACCCTTAGAATGGCATGTACTGTATGGCTATATGATCTTAGAATGGCATGCACTGTATGGCTATATGATCCTTAGAATGACATGTATTGTATAGCTGTATGACCCTTAGAATGCCATGTACTGTATGGCCATATGACCTTAGAATGGCATGTACTGTATAGCTATATAACCCTATGAATGGCATGTACTGTATGGCTATATGACCCTTAGAATGCCAGGTACTGTATGGCTATATGACTGTTATAATGTCATGTACTGTATGACGATATGACCCTTAGAATGCCAGGTACTGTACCGCTATATGACTGTTATAATGTCATGTACTGTATGGCTATGAATGCCATCTACTGTATGTATAGCAAATTTGTTTTGCTTTGTCATGGCTGTATGTCATATTTTGAGGTTACTTTTCTACTAACAAAAGAAAAAAATACATATACATCAAAAGTGTCTTTCTTATATAAATACATTAACTATTTACCTTTACATTTATACCAAGTCTGTATCATACCCCAAATTAATCCAGCACATTTCTCACAATGATGTTTAGAACTTTTACTAGTTTTCTTCTTGAATTTATGTCCCAGTGTAATTTTAGTGTTTTCTTCTTCTTCCTCTGGTCCTTCCTGAAGAAATAAAAACACAGAAATTGGACTTTTTATCATTTCCTTAAAGTCATTTTTCACTCGACTTTAAAACTGACTCAATAATGTCCAGATAATATCAAAACTTACCAGTGGTGCATATAAAAGTGGATTGATGCTAGCCTGACACTAGCCCAACACTAGCCTGAAATTGGTCTGACATTAGCCCTACACTATACTAGCCTGATGCTAACTTGACATTAGCCAAACACTAGACTAACACTAGACTAACACTAGCCTGATACTAGCCTGATGCTAGCCCAGTCAGCAGAAAGCAATTCTTTAGCTGTAGTTTATGGTCACACAATATATGATGCTGGTGAGATGTCGGCCTAGAGTTAGTACTGAGCAAGCCTGATGTCAACATAGGACCAGTGCATGCATTAATCCTTCTAGTAAGTAAGAAACACTGATGAGATGTTAGTGTCAGCCCAGTGTTAATACTCAAATTGCTAGCCTGATACTAGCCTTGTCAAAAAGAGGTAGATTGTTCACTGCAATCATTTACCTTTAATTCTTGTAGTTTCATTCTTAGTTGCACTAATTTTTTGATGAGTTCTTTTCTTTTCTCAGAATGTTCCGATGCTTCCATCACCATTTCCTTACAATTCTCAATAGCTAACTGTAGTTCTTCTACCATTGTGAAGCCAAAATAACCCTTCAGAACAATACAAATAAGAAAATACAACATATCACCTATCAAGAAATAAAATAATTTTACTAATTTTTCCAGTTGCTTCACATTTTATTTATTATCAAGTGATATTTTATTCATTTTTAGATTCCTAATGAATCCTTTGTGCAAGGCAGAAACATAGAAATAAAAGGTTCGACCGAATTAAACAAGCGTGTCGTTATGCCGCAATGCATTCTGGGTAATGAGGCTTCACCCATATGGGGGAGCTCTAAAGAATGTAGTCACAAAAGAGACAGAAACCAAGAATTTGAGAAAATTCTACAGTTCTAGAGTGCCATAGAGGGCATTCTGGAACTAATTACATACCTCAGGGTGTGAGAAATGGTCTTCAGTTAGTCCTAACTCTGCAGTGATGAGTTCTCCTTCAAATTCAGTAAAACTTGATGGTAGACTTGATTCTGTCATAGTGTCACTGGTATCGCTAGACTTTGAACTATGACCTGGATCGCCATCATTGTCCAACACAATTCCTGACTCCAGAAACGATACTGGAAATAATCAAGTATAAAATAATTAATGTTTCAAGATCAATGTCGCATTAGGGATTAAAATTTAGGTATTGAAATAGTTCTCTGGCAGTGTGATAGAAAAAGTTAGTCCAGAACAAAAGAAAAATCATATCTAATCTTTATGGCACCACTGATAAGATAACACTAATGTGAGTACATGGGATTGAAACCCTGGTGTTTAAGTTTCAACTAAAATACAAATTCACTGATATAATTGAAATATGTCAAGAAAAAAAGACGAATCATTTTACAAGTATAAATATCAATCTGATTATCATATGATCTAGTGGTGTGATAAAGGCTAGCTATATCTACAACATACCTTGTTGTAACTATCACATTGTACGCATACAACCTGCTTGTCATGATTTATTTGTATTTATTCAAATCTTTCTACACTGTGATTGGTTGATATATTCAACCAGGAAGTGATTTCATATATATACCGGTACTATTAATGCATTAGAAATTAATAGAATGACACTACTTATTACTATTCTTCGTAAAACTGACTGTTGAATATAAATATTTCTGAAGTCAGATAATTTTTTGCTGACATTATACTTTGAATTTTAGGAAATGCTTATACTATAATAATAAAGTATACAAATGAAATTCATAAATAGTAATGTATCAGTAGAGGTGATTCAACCTGGACATTGTCCGCCATAAATGCACAACTAAGTTCTCTAACAAGTGTTTTGACATCCTTACAATGGCTGGCAGATGGTGAATCATGTCAGGGTCACAGTGTCTATGCATGGAATCACAACATCACATGATTCAATTCATTCTTGAAACCCTTATTACACAGTGTTTTTGCTAAGGGTGGTAAGTAGGTAAAATTTTCCGGAGTTCTTGTGTCATTTTACCTGGGTTCCCCCTGAAAATTACTATAGACTCTATAGGGAAACACTGCCATTTTTATACCTCTCTCTCCCTTTCTGTTACTGGGGTTCCTATTATATATCCACCTGTGTTAGGAAGATAAAGCCTAACCATTACTCTGAAGGGAAGGAATAAATCTAAAATGTCTAACAATCTCTGTGAATAAATAATTAGCAAAACTTGGTCCACATGTAGACTATGTTACAAGGTCCTTAGTAAATTATTCATATACAGTGTTCGCCACCCACCAACAAAGTAACAAAGCCTCCTTTTGTCATTTCTATACAAACTCTTACGGTTTTGAATCTGTCACCATGTTAAAACTGTACTAGTTGTAACCGGAGTATAATTTTTCGATCAAACAAAATATATTCACTGAAAAGTGTTAAAATACCAATACTTAGACATTCTACATGTTAACCAGTGGTCGCTATTATCCATTAGTAGTACAAAAACAGGTTGAAATCATGATTGCCATTGAAGTCAGGCTGATTTTTGGGTGTGGACCCAAAAATAAATTTGATTTGATTTACTGTGTATACAGCTAAAAAATATGTTTACCCACAGGTGATGCAATGCTACTGTTCACGGTGTACAATATTATGAGTAAGTTATTGTACCCTTGGAGGAATTATACTGACAGACAGTCAGTATAATTCCTCCAAGTTGTACCTAACAAAACGTTGAGTTTTTCAAAAAAGTTACAGTTGCAACTAGTGCAGCTTCAAGGAACTCTTGACAAAACACGACATGTATCAAGTATGGCATGTACAACAACACAGACCAATGATGTTACTAATACCACAGTTTAGTTTCTTTCAACCTCCACACAAGGTGAAAGTACTCATATTGTTAAGTAGTAGCCTAGCTATACTTCACTAAAAGTTGGAAGTTCCAACAAATCTAATATCACTATATATATCCGTATAGGACTTCTAAATCATACAAGATAGTGTATGTACACATTAACCAGTCTGACTGTACAGACTACACCCATGGAAGCACCTACCAATAAAATAACAATACATTACACTGTGCCATATAACACTCACAGTCTTTCAAAACCGTAATCATTTCCCTACTACATAAAGTTATCACACTGATTTGTTTCTGATACTTACAATCACTGCACACGACCTAATTTTACCTGGTTTTCAACGAGTCTTCCAATTTTAGTAAAATGGTGAACGGCTGAACAAGTTGTCCCACTTTTACAACAACAATCACACGCTAATAACACAATGGAAAAGGCCCAGGCTTGGGAGTATAACATAATAGCTGTTTATAGTCACGTGAATAAATTACCTCTCTCTACACAACAATAGAATTTAAACAACACAAAAGAAACACAACATACTCAGTATCAGCTGATGGTTCATTGTTATACAGGATGAATTACAATGGCATACTAAAAATACAAACTGATATACACCTAGTCACAGACTCAGACCACTAACGAAGTGACATACAACTATGTGACCTAGTTGACATGTATGTGTGTATATGCAAATTACTATAATTTACATATAATTTACATATAACTAAATGTCCTGGGACCCTGCATGATATACATGACCTGATGACCTCTTGAGGTCAAGTTATTCAGAAGATGGCAATGCTAATCTTTGAAATCCACTGGTTGTTCAGAGCCAAGGTGACATATGTACATGTAAGTATATAAGGTAAACGCATTAAAGTCTTCAAAACTACAAGTAGAATATGTCATGTTAGTAAAATTGAATAACTGACAGATATTTACACCTAAAATATTATAGACATTGGCAGTTGTTTGCCCCAAAAAGTGTCCTGCTAATCATCATCAAACTGGTAAGGAGGCAAACTATGATGAAGTTATACTCTGAATTAGGCAAGTTTTATAGTTTTACAAACCATAACTCAAATGCACACATGTCACAAAACAAAGTGATGTACATATATCCCATATGGCATATCACCTTTGTGCCAGGTTTGAATGAAATTGGATATTGCATGTCAGAGAAATTATATATTATGGACATATGACGAACGCACACAGAGTCCATTGAAGGGAACTTAAAAATAATTGTACAGGGATATTTGATTTAAGTTGACAACAGAAACATAAACAGCAATTTGAGTTCTGATTATGAATACATGTTTATCTCATTCTAAGTACAGCTTGTTGCAAATGACTCCCTGTCTAAACATAAACATGATGTTGTTATCAATTTACATTCCCATTGTGTACATAAACTAAGTTGCTGCTCACAGTGTATGATAGAATAACAACTGTGGTAATCCTATGCTGTAGGTAGGTGTATTTTCTTTGTAAAGTATGCAACATCTGGTCAAAGTCCCTCATAAGATCTTAGGACTGCAATCTGATATTAGATTACTAATACTAGTTGTTGCACCATTTTTACCGACAGTACTAGTAGTTGTATCAAAATAATTTCAGTATTTCTAATCTATCAGATACTTCTATTCTGATTCAAATCCGATACACCAGTACCTTCAATTGTCTTTTTTAGGTGTATTTTATCTTAAATGTTATTTTCAACTCTGTGTATTCAGTTATTACAACAAGGAGAGGTGACATTTACATAACAGAATACATGTACAAACAACATGAGTTGAAATCACCAACCATGAAATAGGATAAACTAGTATGCAGCACTCAACAGATTTAGTCTGTAAGATATGCCTTGGTGTGGCGCCCTCACACAACGGTCAACCCCTACAACTGATGAGGGTGGAATGATACAACGTGTCTCAATCTATCTCAGACTGTAATCATGTTGTATGTTCAAATCCTCTGATATTAACCAGGTTATAAAGTCAGAAATTAAGTGCTATCTTTGAACTGACCTTTTCCAGCTGAGCTAGAGCGACTTCTAACTGACGATGGACTACTGGAAGCAGGACATCCATCAAAGTGACTCTCATCAAGAAATGGGACTTTGTTAAATGGATTAAAACGTTCACTTCTCATTTTAGCTAACCTATTGGCATATGATTCACCATTCTTTTCTCTATCAAGTTGAGGAGATGTGTCTTCATCCATAGTTTCTAAAGTAGTGTCGCCATCCATAGTTTCTACACAATCTCTTTCAATTCTACCATTTTCTGTACTTTTTTCATAATCATTTTCTCTAGGTTTATAACTTGTCCTGCGATTCTCAATTCCATCATTTTTTTCAGAAATTCCATCAGTTCCACTATCATTGTCATCATCCTTTCCTCTATCATTTCCTTGTTGTTGTACATCTTCATTATCTTGTTCTTGTCTGGCACCTTCTTCACATTCAGCATCTTCGTTTTCATCATCAGATTCCTCATCAGAATGTGATTCATTCCCATAATTCATTGTGATAACTGCTGCATCAGTGTGGAATGTTTTTACAGAACTTTGGTTGTGTTTAGCTGGGCTAGTAGAGGGTTGTTGACAATTTGACTCAATTGCTTTCCCTGCAGAGTCCACCTTCTCCCTACCACCTGTCTCTTCTGAATCAGTAACACCTTCCATCATGGCTGAAATAAAAAAAAAAAAAAAAAATTGTTTCAGTTTCAATGTGTACAATTAACGTCCAATATAGTATTCTTTAGAGTAAGCTTATAGTATGAAATCAGTGTGAAATCTACATTTTTTATACCTTGTAATCTTTCCCATATATAAAAAAAAACAGTGGACCATACAAAAACCAAAACAGAAAGTTACATCATGTACCGGTACTGTACAAGAACTGAATCATCTAATATAAACTGGGTTATGATTTTCGATGGTATTCTAAACTTCTAGTTCCTTTCAATTCAGCAAGTTTTGATTTCATAGTCCAATTTCCTTATCAATGCAATATTTAAGCTAATATAAATATTTGTCTTTCACATGTTTGCAGTTTAGTGATTAACTTACCCAAAACACAAACTTGAGAATTTACATATTTTCAAAAAAGGAGATCTGATAGTCTGATGCCTGTTTACATTGCAATCTGTGTTTGCCCTTTTGCTGTTGGTTTGTGAGACAATGAAGCAAAAACAGATTATGATGTAAACAGGCTAGCTAGATAGTCTGTCACTAAGTTTTTAAGAAATTTAATAAGGCTATGATATCTTGTCTATAACATTACTAATGACTGAAATGAATTACCGCAACTCCTTAAAAGCAATGTGATGATACACTCTTCTGAAAATACATTGCAAATTTGGTAATATTATTATACAACTATATTTCTTTGCAATATTTCTATACATTAGGATATATTATTAATTGATAATAACAAACAAATATTATTGTAAGTCATTGCAAGTGCATCCTTGGTGAAATTGTCAAAGGTCTTCATATTACATTAGAGTGAGATGTGTTATTTGCTTCAAACTGTCTACACTTCAAAGATCTGTGATATCATCACAAAGACAAAGTCATTGCCCTTACCTGGTGACCATGGAAGATCTTGATCTGCAATACTCGCCCTTTGTTAACAGCGATCTAATAGTAACTACATCTGGCAGTGGTACACCGGTGTAGTATACGTAGTGTTGATTTAAAAAAATCCGGATATGTTATGATGTGGAAATGACAAACACGGGTTTCCCGAAGAGTATCAAACTATACAGGGCTACCGTTTACAGGTTAAAAAAGTCATCTGTTGAACTTGATCTGTTAGGAAGCCAATATGCATTGATCAAATTCAGATATTTTTTGTTAATACGACGATCGTGTACCCTATCACTCGTATCCCTGACTCGTATCAGATGCATAGACTGTCACCTGATTCAATGAAGCAACTTTGTTTATATCACGAAACTTAAGTGGTCTTTCAAAGTGTGCACACCCTTTACGTCCATACAACTTTGTCTAAACACAACAATACTTCTATTTTACGATAACATAAAGTATACATTTGGTTCTGCAGAGGATACATATCATTTTTCTATTTCAGACTTTACAAATAAAAAGCTACAAAACGAGTTATCTTTGCTGACTTAGAGAGTCATATTTTCGCTCTGAATGCTGGGATACTGACCCAGGAAGCCATCTTGCCGGCGTGAGACATTCACGATTTCCATCCCGTTTGATATCCCTGCTAACTTTTGACTGAAATCCGTTCAAGATGGTTGCAGCATGGAGACAAGCTGGCCTTAGGTACGTGAGAAGTTCAAATCTAAATTGATATTGCGAAATGAAAAGAATATAATATCACATATCGATCTCTAGATGGGAAGCACTAACACATTCACTCGCTAGCTGTTTCCAGAACGTAAAATTCACTGAGCTGTGTAACGTGACGACTTTACGTGGTATGCGTAGTGATTGCATTGATTAAAACAGTTGCACATATATTATCTGATTTTTCTTTACAAAAATAAGTATCTAGAAATGATGGAGTCCTGAATATCCATAGGTTCAGATTGTTTAGACTACTCACCTTCGTGTATGTTGCTTATGTCTTGAAAATGGTATTTAAAATGCATGGAATACCATGGTTTCCACGACCAAAAGTAACTGGGACTTATTGAAACGGTCACGTCGTCAAAAGTGACCTGGTTTGTTGTAATTTAGATCCTTTCCACGTTCAGTTTTAAGTCTTTGTATGAGAATAGTATTATCATTGGCAAATCATGCAATCAGCGCCCTCAATGTAGAGACCGCAAAATGTACTTGAAACCTTATATAAAAATCTTACTTTTCAGACACTTCTGTGTCCAGGTCTGATGTGTACAGTATCTTACATAAGGCATGATAAAGAATCCTTTCCAACCAGTGTATTTGTTTTTAAGAAATTCTTACCTGTTCATTGTGGACCATCAGAAACTGTGATTTTTTTTAGGGGAGGTCTACGTACTGCCCAGTATTGTATGTGGATTCACAATATCCACTGTACTGTTAATGACTTGTATAATCAGATAGTAATTTGTTAACATAAGTGCAGCAATTGATCACATGATTGTCCATTCCTTGTCTGTATAATAGGACTCGGCAGGGCTCGAAATTAACAGTAGTCACAATCTCACATGCCTACAGACTACCAATTCTTGTCAGGGGGCTACCATAATTTGCAGCTGGTAGCCCACTCGGGCTACCATTGATTATGTGATGAGGATGGAAGATTTATGGTCATGATGTATTTTGATAACACACATATTTCCAATAGAGGAAATCTGTTTTCAGTTCAGGAATATGGGACTACAGGTCACGATCCTTGGGCTACCAATTTTTGAATTTCATAGCCCACTAGGACTACCAAAGAAAAAAGTTAATTTAAACCCTGCTTGGTCAGCTTTTATTCTAAGAAATCCAAATATTTTTCATCCAACAGTTACATCCAGTACTCTGCTATTTGTGCAAGGCTTCTGAGGAGGGCACTCAAACCAGAGTTTCGTGAACAGGCCTTAAAGAAGGAAGAATCCTTCAGTAAATTGAATAAATGGGTTGATGGAAAACCTGCTCCAAGTAAGTAATCTCTGTCACTAATTACTCAGTCACTAAACAGAGGTTTACAAAATATGTGATCAGGATCTTTTAAGGGGGGAGGTGTCAAATTCAAAAAAGTCGATAGATTTTTCTTATACTTTGCATACTTAAACATTGATATCTGAATATGTAAAAAATGCCAAAAAAATACTATGTCACCACCTTTGTTTTCAAGATAATTACCGTTTCTTGTATCTACACAATTTTTTTTGAGTCAAAATAGTAGATTTACAACTATTAACTACACCACAATTTTTGATAGTTAAAGATTATCCCCGGAGCACTTAATGAACTTACATTTTTTGTGTGCAATGTATAGTATGTCTAGACATATTTTTTTGTAATTTCTTTTCATTATTTCATAAAATATTATGTTATTTTATCCCCAACTGCTTTATTATTTTTTAAGAAAAACTCAAGAAAACTGCAAAAAAGATAAAAGTCTGTGATAGATTTTTTTTATATGCTGTATGTGTACAATGTATTATTCCAGCTATTTATCAATGACAAAAAAGTAGGGGGTCACCACGTCCGTTTAAATTCTAAAATTGAACTTGTAACCCCATACCCCATCTAAATTTTGACATTTTTGACAGAAATATCTTATGAAATTTTGTTGAATTTTGAAAAAAAATAAAATGAGCTTGTTTATCTTTGCTCATATGTATAATGTACCAATGCCCCTTCATAATTATACAACAAAAATCATTGTGTGTATGCTAACTTGAAAATGCCAGTAAAAAATGTGACCCCCCACCCCATTAAAATTTCAACATTTTGAACAAAAATCACGTGAAATTGTGCAGTATTGGAACTCACAGGCACCAAGGGATATTTCTATTAGTTCATATGTATGTGAAATCAACTGAACTATTCATATATGGAGTTTATTTATGTCTCCAAATGTCAAAGTGCTCATAATATTCACAAATTTGACCCCCCACCCCATCAAAATTTCAACATTTTGAACAAAAATCACGTGAAATTGTGCAGTATTGGAACTCACAGGCACCAAGGGATATTTCTATTAGTACATATGTATACTAAATGAACTGAACTAATCATATATGGAGTTTATTTCTTTCTCCAAACGCCAAACTGCTCATAATTTTCACAATTGTAACCCCCCCCCCCCTTCAAAATTTCAACATTTTGGCTAAAAATCACATGAAATTGTACAAAATTGGAACACACAGGCACCAAGGGATATATCTATCAGTACATATGTACACTAAATCAACTGAACTATTCATTTGCAGAGTTTATTTATTTCCCCAAAAGCCAAAGTGGTCATAACATTCAAAATTATAACCCCCCCCCCACACACACACACACACACACACACACACACACACCCAGCCGATCCAAATTTCAACATTTTTGGACAAAATTCACATAAAAATGCAAAATATTGGGACACATAGGCACCAAGGGATGTTTGTCAGTACATAATTATGTATGATAAATCAACACATTAGGGGCTAGGTCAATAGTTCAATGTAGGATAAACAGCTAAAAACTTTTAGTTACCCCCCCCCCCCCCCCCCAACTTAATTGGCCAAAATTGAAAATGTCCATCCAATCAAATCAATAAGTAGTAATGCTATGAATACGAAGCCATTATGTAGTTAGGAAAAACAGTTCTTTTGTTGATACTTTATTTTAGTGCTGTTCTACAGTGTCCATTTCTCAATTTGGGGAAATTTTTTAAAAGAAATAATTGCATGTTTAGGGATACAAACAGACCCATTAAAAGTAAAATCGTTTCTGTAGGATGAGAGCTAGCTATAGACAGCTAAAAAAAGTCCTACTTGCAGACGGTGTACGCTTGGAAGGGACGACCTCTGCCGTATGCAAGCAGGACTACTAGACCCCTAGCGAAACCAAACAAGTGCACACCATCGTGGGAGAGCATAATACCGACAACAGAATAAGTTTTGGAAGCCTTTTACAAAAGAGTACTGTTATCAATTTGTTATAGGGTGTTTTTAAGGCCGGTAAATGATTGCAATTTTACTGGAGTTCAGGGACTGAAGTTTCTCGATCACCGACGCTACGCTACGTGACCACTGATTACTAAGAAAGTAGCGACGGAAAACATATAAAATGCTAAATGATGTTTCAACTAATAAAATGGCAAATTTGCTTCGCAAAACATCTTCAGTGTGCGAGAGAGGTTTTTGAAAAACTGCGTAGTCCGATGATTTTATGTTTTGCTTCTATGGTACATGAGAGTTGATTGTTTACGTACATTTGAATAATGTTTTTGTTGCAATTTTTTCGCCATAGCGTAGGGAGTGTGGTTGATGATACATTTCATCAAGTCTAAAATTTATAAAACAGCTCCTCTTTAAGTCATGCATGGTAGTAAAGCTAATTTTCTTCGCAAGGACTTCTGAAACTCAGTTATACGAGATTACCTTCCGTTCACCCCCTAAATCTCCAAGAGTACGTACAGTGCTTGAAAAACATTTAACACTTCACTTCACTTCCGGGTTTATTTCGCGTTCGAATGTTGACAGGAGCGCGCGTTTCAGTCTGCGCCAAAAGTTGCGTCGTTGACGTAATTCGAATTTGACACCTCCTACCTTAAGCAGCCTAGACGGATGCCATGCATGTGTTGTTTTCGTAAGGCAAAAAAAAATAGTGTTTTCGATAACCTGACCCTAGTTTAAGCCTCTGACCCTAAATATTTTATTCCTGTTCATCTACTTAAGTTATAATCATCTTCATTTACTTCTTTTACACCTCATCAACCTCTCACAGAAGTATTGTGACCGACAAGTATCTTATCTTGGGGGCAAAGTAACTTAAAAAAGTAAAATAAAATGAAATTCTGACCTATCTACACTATTTTCTGAAATCATGTTATCGGAAACAAACGAGTTTTTTATTTTGCCTTAGGACTTCTAAGTGCATCAAAACGTGCCATGATACATGCATACAGTGAGATTCATGATATGAGTATATGATATGAGTATATCTAAGATTCTTGATTTTTATAAAAAGAAATTAATTTATAATACATTATGAATTATGAAACAGAAACAGACAATGATAGTTAGATAATTGACATTATGACCCTACTCATACTTTTTTGTTTTTATCTTTCAGAGAAACAGTGATTTTGTTTGTGTTGAATAGTGTACATGATGTATTTGGGTAGAGTGGTGCTGGTAGAAGACATGATTGCAGTGAAGATGTCTCCAAATTTAACAAAACAACCTTTGTTAGCTGGTTTGACTTAAAACAAACCTAGTAGACCAGGAGAATGTGTTTGTATTTTAGTTAAAATATGAAATGTATTTGTTATTCCATTGACACTAAATATTGTTCATTGCATATTGTATAATTAAAAAAAAGAACATTCATAATGAAAAATGTTGTGATTCCGTGTTTTTATCCATGACGAGTAAACACCTTGTGAATCAATATTAATCTTAATACCTTTTCTCTAGTGAAGGAGTTATGATGATTTAATAAACATCTGTGTCATGTGAATGTGCCCTATAAACCTGTCTTGTCTTATCCCTTAAACCACTGCGCGCACATTTATCAGTGGAATTCCACTGATGCGATGCGGTCATTCAGTTAAATTCAGCTGTAGGAGCTTTCGTGCTCATTACAGCAATAAGAAATTTTGGAAAATGACCATATATGGAAGTTATCGGTGAAGTCTCATTAGAATAGCTTCAGGCGGAGTGATATCACAACACAGTAAACAGCATAGACTGTCGACAGTTCGTGCCTTTTTTGCTACGTTTTATCTGAAACTAAAGTCATCACCTCACTCCAATCCGGAACTTGCTGATCGTGATGGGATGATATATGCAACGGCAAAGAAAGGCTAACTATCACTACATATTCTTTGTATACTCTGACCACGATACTTTTAATATTATACTGGTCTGATGTGTATATTGTTGTGTATTTCAAAGTTGATAGCTAACCAATTCCATGATTTGATACGGCATTTGCAGTGGGCTTGTTTAAACTGGAATTGTAATCTCAACAAATAATTGCCCAATCAGCTTGTTGTCACCATGGAATATTCAAATGTATGCATATGCAAATGAAATGTATGCAGATTAACACACATCTCAACTGCACATGTTAATCTGCACACATTTCATCTGTGTATCATCTGCATACATTTGAATACTCCATGGTGGTGAAAAGCTGATTTGTCAATCATGTGTTATAAGATTCTAGTTACAAGCCAAGTAAACATGCTAATCTAGTATGTGAGGCTGTGGGGAGGGGGAGGGGGCTTTAAAACTTCAAAGTCAGAATTCAAATTAATAAATCTCAAATACTCAGACTCCAACTTCCAAGTTCCAGATAGCAGTTGCAGTAGATAACATAACCATTTCAAATTAGTAGTATTACAAAAAAATTTAATATTTACCATCTGTAAGCTGTGGAAGTGACAGCAAATTGTTATTAATAATTCATTTCAAATATCCAAATAAATGACAAACTTGCTCCAACAAAATTAAAACAAACTGAATTTACTAATGTGTAGTTCGACTGACTGAACTGACATTGAGTAAACATAAGAATGGGTAGTATCTGACTGTACATCCCTGTATTCATCCACTACCTTTTTTAAACTTGGTATTAAAGTGGCCATATGGATGAAGATTGGGTATTTATTTTGGATTTTTAATTTATAAAAAATTTTTATCATGGTGTCCTGCTTGAAAAATCAATGTCAAACAAGATATACAAAGACTGGGTTTGTAACTCGTTCCATTGCAAAAAGCTAAAAAATGTATTAACAAGTTTGATATTGTACGTACAATAACAGAAGATTTCATACATTTATTAATCTTTTGTAATTGATTAATTATTACAAACAAGGACTTGGCATATGTTATTTCACGTTGATTTTTCAAGTAGGACACCATGATAAAATTGTTTTATAAATTAAAAATCCAAGCTAATACCCAATCTTCATCCATATGGCCACTTTAAAGGTCGGACTACGACAAGTAGGTACATGTTTGGACAGTATTCATCATACAATCAGTACATGTGTTAATATTGACAATTTCAAGAAATCACGAACATAGTCCCTGATCAGTTTTAGAAATTATTTTTACATTTTATTTTTATGCTTTCTGATGTTTAATGAGTGCTGAATTCGTAATATAAGTTTTATAACAACATGCTGATAAGTCCAAATAAAGTTGCTCGTGGTAATTGTTAATCTTACATTAGTGTTTTATTTTTTCAAAATATTATGTTCTGGTCCATATGGAAAGTTAGTGATATTCTCAGCACCATCTTCAGTGACAACAAGGATGTCATGTTCCCGATATCCTCCAGCTCCTTCCATTCCTTGGGGAATCATTATCATTGGTTCCATGGATACCACCATTCCCGGTTTCAATACAGTATCTACATCTTCCCTCAATTCCAACCCTTGGGAAAAGAGCACATTGAAAGAATCATGATGATTTTATACAAAGTATTAGGGTAACATTCATACTATGAATGATATACTTCTGTTTTCTAACATGACACCATGACACATTATTGCAGTTGCCTAGTGATAATAACATACCTATCAACAACAGTTGGACTGAGAACTATCTTTAATATAGAACTACCAAGTGTTATAGAGAATTACCAATGGTGTAATATAGAACTAGTAATGGTGTAATATAGAACTAACAATTATGTAATATAGAACTACCAATGGTGTAATAATAAGATGGTGTAATATAGAATGGTGTAATATAGAACCACTGATGGTGTAATATAGAACCACCAATGGTGTAATATAGAACTACCAATGGTGTAATAAAGAACCACCAATGGTATAATATAGGATCACTGATGGTGTAATATAGAACTACCAATGGTGTAATATAGAACCACCGATGGTGTAATATAGAACTACCAATGGTGTAATATAGAACTGCCAATGTTGTAATATAGAACTGCCAATGTTGTAATATAGAACTACCAATGGTGTAATATAGAACACCAATGGTGTAATATAGAACTACCAATGGTGCAATATAGAACTACCAATGGTGCAATATAGAACTGCCAATGGTGTAATATAGAATCACCAATGGTGCAATATAGAACTGCCAATGGTGTAATATAGAACTACCAATGGTGTAATATAGAAGTACCAATGGTGTAATATAGAACTACCAAGTTTACTATTGTGTTGTTCAGGATTGTTTGACCAACCACAAGTGGCAAGTGAAGACTAGTACATCTATGAAATGGCAAAGTACATACCAGCTTCACGTCCATAGTAGTGACTTAGAGTGCCAAATGAATGTCCATAGCCAAAGGTCCTAAACTTCTTTACGCCATATTTCTCATATATGTCATTCAGTTCTGCAGCTATTTCGTCACATCTGGCTCCTGGTCGAACAAGTTCCAGACCCCTGCGATGTACTTCACAGTTCACTTTCCATAACTCCAAGTGTCGCTCAGATGTTACATGCTCTATGAACATGGTGCGCTCAAGGGCCATGTAGTATCTGAAAAGTGAAATCAGAAATTTAAAACCTCTACATTCTACATGATTTTTATCAAATACCATGTGAATTTATGTTGTGGTGTAGATTCAACCACAAGGTGCTCAGGCTCATTTAGTTCTGTTTACAAGTATAAACAAAACAAAATAAACATACAAGTAAACAAACAAACAAACAAATAAATAAATAAATAAACAAGTAAACAAACAAACAAACAAACAAACACAAAATAAACTGACAAATGAGTAGATACATACATGAGTAAACGACAACAAACCAACGAACAACCAAACACTGCCCCCCCCCCCCCCCCCCCCCCCGAAATGGTCACATATGGAAATAACCGACTTATTATGGACTATGTGCGGAGAGTACATGTATATGTATAGTAAAGTATTGCTTACCCTGCGATCATTGGGAAACAATTCATAATCAGGATATCACCCTTGTTCAAACTCCTTGAAGTTGGCGGGTTGTGAGCGCCGTCGCTGTTTAGTCCCGATTGGATCCAGACCCATGCTATCAAAAGAAAGAGTTTCCAAGACATGAATTATCATGAATAGCCATACACTGATTGTGATTTGTTGCTATATGTAATACATGTACTATACTACAGACAAATAAACTTTCAAACATAAAAACACTACTTTGAATTTATTGAGCTGTGCCCAAGCAAGCATAAACGAGAGCTAAATTGGCTAGACAATTCAAAAGAAAAGATTAGATACATACTATCTCGTAACTCGGCATGTGGATAGGTCTTGGCAATTTCTCGTACCATAGCCTCGGTTCCTTTGAGTGAAACTTCGTACTCGCTGACTCCTTCACCTAAAGTTTCAACGCATGCCCATCCGCCCACATCACCAATGCGGGCTCCTTGTTTAATCAACTCGATCTCTTCCTGAGATTTTATCATTCTCATCTGCATCGTTGGTTCACCAACATCAACTAATGGCCGTGCAGGTAACACCTTCTCTAGTTTCTTAAAATTTTCCAGTGCTATGTTGTCATATTCAACACCTATCTTGCCTTTGTAGTCCTTTAAGACTTCTCCAACAGCAAAGTAGAAGTTATCCTTGTGCCAGTCTGTGTAGGCCATGTTGTCGCCAAAGGTACGACGCCAAGGTTGGCCACCATCAACATTGTTCGAAATGCTGATACTTTTATCCATCGTTATCACAAGACCATAGTGACGACCAAATGCACAATACAGGAAGTCGCTGAAATAGTTGATGTTGTGATAGGAAGTTAACACACTCGCCTCGATTCCATTGTTTTCCATATATTTACGGAGACTATTGATACGACGTTCCATTTCTTTTTCAGAAAAGGTACCTTGTACCTGTGAAACAGATATTAAGCTTAAATATTAGGCCAGAAAAGAAACCTGGTTAATGGGCAACCTAGCCCACCTTCTTTGGGTAGGGGGGGGGGGGGTAGGTTTTGCTAATTATTGGATAATAATGTATAAAACGAGCTATAATGATAGTTAAATATATGAGTTTACATAGTACTTTATTCATTCATTTATATTTTAGCTCTACGATGCAGATACAGATACAGATACAGATACAGATACAGATACAGATACAGATACAGATACAGATACAGATACAGATACAGTTACAGATACAGATACAGATACAGATACAGATACAGATACAGATACAGATACAGATACAGATACAGAATCAAACAGGGCTAACCTACACGTAAAGGTGCTCAAAGAATGCAAAATGAATCCTAAACGGTTACTTTTGTGTAACGTCACAACTGTCCAGAATCTGTCGTTATCGATACGTAAATCAATGAGTAACTCTGTGGCCGGGCCAAGAGTGACACTATTTTCGCTCAATTTCTTATTTCAGGATTTTTTTAACTATCATAAAACTTGTTTCCCTTTGTTCTTAGGCTAAAATAACCATAACAAGCCAGTGAAGTAAGTAGCACTCCATGCTAACCTTAGCTCACAATTAAACCAGGGTAGGGTTATGTTTTAGAGAAAGGAACTTGAGGGAGGGGCACTCTTTAGCGCAACGGAATCGGGCACAGGTACTCGAATCAATCTGTATGATTTTTTTTAAATGTATAGTAAATAAGCGCTCTTATTTACTATACATTTTTTTAAAACACCATACAGATTGATTCGAGTGCCTGTGAAGTCGGGGAGGGTCATGTTTTACGCAACAGACCGGGCCCGATCCCCCTGTAATTACAAAAGGCCCCCTTAGTCTAATTAAAGTCGAGAGGTGACAGAAATACCGATGCTGCCCCCCGTGCTGCCCTTGGAGTGCACCAGACCGGGCTTGATTACTGCCTACTATATCACTTTTGGACTTTACTTTGATATTCGAGTGGTCCGACTTGTATTGCTGAGACCTCCTCTACCGTGCACTGTTGAGCGAAACGCGTACACCGTCTGCAATCAGGACTAACTACTAGTAAAATCATAGACCCTGCACCAAAAGTGGGCGGAGTAGTCAAGTTCCTCTACAGTAGCATTACCATTTACACCTCCACTCACATTATAGTCAAAGTCGTTACTCTAGAAGTCCTGAGATGCATCAGATGCAATATTTAAAATGCATCCAGTCATTAACATCATGTCTTTGTTAGTCAGTCACAAAATTCTAACCAATAACACTCCCTCATAAAGTGAGTGTTTATTGGGACAGTTATGTACTGTTCAGGATGCTACTAATACACTCTTTACGTCGCTAGAGTTGGCGTTCACTGATTGGATGAACAACTTTTTGTGCTGATTAAGGGACTTTGACCAGACATGCACATTGGCATCCAGACTACGGCGGAGGGGCTATGGCTATATAAATAATTACCTTAGGTCCATTTTTCAATTCCAACACTCTTGGCATATCTGTATTAAAAGAGTGCTGCCATCTCTGTATGGACTGCACCGGAATAGCTGGTGATGCTGACCTCGTCCATATTGGCATCAATCGAGTTCTTGACCGACCAGCAAGTGAAATAACATGGCGTAACATGGTGAATAATATACTTGTATCTGGTTGGGAATGTTTTCAGACTCAAGAAATACGATGCTGTTGAGAGGAAAAGAATATAAAATATGTTAGTACGTGTACAAATAATGGAAGCAAGTGACTCTGAAAGTTGCATCACAAGTTTTGCTTGCCATTGTGCTTAGAATTGAAGCTTTCACAAACAACAAAGCCCAACAGGTCTGAGTTTGTAGTGACAATTTGTCCTCAGTGGGTGACAAACTTCTACAGACAGTGTTGGTGGTTCCTTACCTTACAATACAAATGCAAATATCATGTACATGAACTTTGATGTGTCGGCTGATTTTCATGAGTTATGTAAGAGATATGTAAATATATCTAGACGGTCGATTTTGATGTTGGAAGGAAGAGCTGACACCTTAAACAAGAAAATCGAAAACAAACGAAAATATGCAAAGAAAATAGAGGTAAATAAAGCAAAAATTGATAACAATGACACACAATCAGACCACAGTGTTTGTTAGAGTTGGTAGCTGCAGCTGGGACCTTAGGTTAATTGGTAGACTTCATCTCAGAAGCTATTTATAGAAACTATTGTGGTCTAACTTATAAGGGAGCCTTCACTAATTACAAAGGGTGGGTTGGATGAAACAAACCAGGTATCCAGTAGATCGTGTATACATCTGGTACGTACAGCCAATCCATTATACCTTTACACATACAATGACATGTAGAAAATGTCTGATGTTATTCCCAATATTATTCTTCGTTCAGCCAAGAAAAATATGAGTAACCTAAGGGCTTTGTCAGTACGAGTCGACAACCCTTAGGTCACAAGTATTTTCTGGCTGAATGAAGAAAAATATCGGAGAATAACATAATTATATCAGCGCCAGTAATATCAAAGAAAAATCGGGGAAAGTAATAGCAATCTTGAATGTTTTGACTCATATTACACAGCAGAACCAGTGACGTAGACACACGTTGTTGTGACATAGACACGCGTTGTCGTGACGTAGAACGACAAGAGTGATTATTCCATATTTGTTTTTTCCAAATGGCTCGTGCATGGTATAATAAATTATCACCACAACATCCTAGTTGAACGTTCAGTGTATGTTTGAATCATTGCTTGTTGTTGGCAACCATTGGCAGAACAACTGGTGTACGTGTCAGTGACGGGATGTACCACAAAACAACGGGAAGGTATATTGTAATATGTGACATCTTATCATTTCATTTTCTATAAAATAATTTTTCTGTCACAAGAACGTTTTTTTTGCAAAATCTTATCCACCCTTAATCAACCCCCCCCCTGTAATTATTAAAAGCCTCCTAAGATTTCGAAAGGGTACGTAAACAAGAACATGAAATGACCTTGAAAACCCCCTGTCATTCATATACACTTTACGATCACGTGGCCATGTCTTAGATCGATATCAAAGAGATATTGTGTATAGAAAAGATACACCACGATACAGCTAAAATGATGTAGGCTTGGTATTTCACTCATGCAACATCACATTTATTACACACCCTCAGACAACTTCTAATGCAAAAGAAACGATGACATAGGTGCCGTGCACAGTGGGGATGTAGAAGTAGTCAAGTTGAAAAGTTTATTAACAGTTAGAAAATAAACAATTGCATCAAGTCCATGTGCATATGTGTAATGTTTTCATTAGAAGCCTGGTTTTACATAATGGGGCTTACACCGCACTGACCTTGCAAGTGATCAACTTCATGTAAATTTCGAAGTTGGAACAGGCAAGCTGAACTCTTCCTTAAGAAGATACTAGTATCATTTCAATTTTACGTTTCAATGAATAGTTACAAATTTAAAGAAAGAAACAGACAATCTGATAGTCATATTTAGAAACTGGAAATCTTAGTCATATTTCATAAAGTTCGTCACTTTACCAGGTAGTGCCACACTACACGTGAGTTACATGTAAGTACATAATTAATGTATGCCTTACATGCTCACATGTTTCACCCTTTCTGCACTGCACTACACTGTGAGATACGACAATACATGTTATGAAAACAATCGATTATCGCGAGTAACGTGTGGTAAAATGGAAAAATGAGTGAAAATGTAAGAGCTGGTGTGAAAATTAAAACAGGGACTTGGGATTTAAAGTCATTTTTCACTTATATTTGAAAAAAAATCATATGAGCTCAGTGCACACATATATTATGAATAATCAAATTAGTATAGATACATGTATCCGCGTTGAAAACTAAGTACATGCATTTGTAAACTGAGACTGCAGTGTAAATTTGGTTTTGGTGGTGAGATACTGACTTGAAGTTTGCAAACAAGTGGAACTCTGTTTTGAAGGCAAACGGGCATGTCCATCTACCGTAGCAGGTCAAAAGTCATCTCTACCTTAAAGACATCTCTACTTAGGAAAAAAGGGGATGGCAGAACGTGGTGACCTTTTTTATTCAGCTGTCATTAACTTGTGGTTGATCTCTGAGGATATTGACATCGGGATGGAAGTTTTACAGACACAATTCGCTCGTAATTTCTGGATGGTTGCAATTGGTGTGTGGCATATCAGTATATTGATGTTTAGTATAACTTTTCATAGATACATTTTATAATGCACAATGTAGTTGTTTGATAAATGGTTCACTCCACTTCACTCTTCATGACTGCACATATACAACCAGGTTAATGGTAAATATTCAGCTGGACAGACATGCGTTGAAAATGATCAATCAACAGTCACAATAGACATGCACAAGACACTTATTTTTAGCTCTTATACAGCCACACAGCCCGCCAGAGGGGGCTATAGGAATGGCCGATGTCTGTCCGTATATGTGTTTGTACATCAGTAGTCAGCCATATCTCAGACATCCAAATCTCAGTTTCAACAAAATCTGGCACAAATGTCAATCACTATAGAGTACATATGTACACCGTGACCTTGGCCTTTATGATAAAATGTGGCCATATTTGTTATAAAGCGCACAAAGGAAAAGGAAAACAAAGGAAAATAAACTATGAAGTTTTGTATCTAGAGACACCTATAATAATAGAAGTAAGATTTCGAGTAAGACACTAAGCTTTGATCATGACCTTTATCTCCAAGGTCAAATGGAAAATTGTTTAATAACTTTGGAAGTTTTATACCTCGAGATGTCGTCCAAGAATGTGTATGCATCACACTGTTAGAAACAAGCTTAAGCTCTCTATCCAGAAACATACTTTTGATCTTGACCATCATCTCCAAAGGCCAAATTAACATTTCATCAATAACCTTGGAAACATTTTGTATACTAGTATTAACAGGGGTAACCTTTCTGATGAAATACTTACCCATGACCTTGAATATCATTTTCAAGATAAATTAATGATTTACTCCATGATACATTTGTAATTTTCCATGTATAGATACAATTCAAGTGTGTACAGCCATAGTTTTAGAGTTGAAGTTTCTGTTTAAAATGACCTTTGACCTTGGCCATAACTGTGGAAAAAGAGGGTACGTTTTATCTACGTATATATCTACATATTTGATGATCTTAGATATTGACGAGTGAACGATGTTGTCTTTCAGATGACAGCGCCACCTATGGCGAATTATAAATATTTGAATCTATTGATGTACGGCTACACATTAAAAGAAGTAGACGCAATGTGTTTGTGTTTGTTTACTCGTTAACAAAATGTAAACCCCTCTTTATTTAGTGTTGAATTCTTTGCGACAGACTAAAAAATGGTCTTGAGGGATATAAATGAAGAGCTAATGTTTTTATTGTTCATGTGCATGGCTTTGTTTAATCGATTGAAAAACCAGTCACCTTGGTTGTATCTCTGGAATTGATGGCGGTACGTGGTGTGTATAATAATGCACAGCGATTACTGTGACCACAGGGGCGTGCATTATTGCTTAGATTTCCGTTTTCTTAGGAAAATATCATACGAATCTTGCTGCTGCAAATGTATCAATCTCTATACTACTACGTATACTATAACTCTCTTTCCCTGTACAGGTAGGAATATATATTCAAAAGGTTGTTATATTTAGTCTGTAGACCTGGAAAACAACAATCTATGCAATATTACACGCCCCTGTGACTGTGACAGCATAAATGAACGAAACAAAATAAGCAAACAGATATGTAAATAAATAACGAAAGTATCCCGCAAATTGAATTGAACAGACGGTTGACCGTAACGAATGTAGAATGTGTGAAGAGCGGTCAACCGAGGATCATCAATGTAATTTATGTCAAGTAAAATATTGTTAACACCATCGTTCTATTTTGAACACCACGTATTTATACTGAATGCATAGTGTCCAATGCTTGAACGCATTAGTATGTTCAAAACATCAAAGAGAAGGTATTATAGTTACTGAAGACCGTGTTCCGAGTTTGCACTACGCTAATTATGTGAAGATAACGTAGTGAAAAAATCGGAGCACTGTCATCAGGAACTCAGACTAAAAATAAGGTGGCATGCAACGAAGATGTGTAAAAATGGAACACTTCATGAACACCAGGAATTAAACTATAGAACACCTTATTGGTGTTCAAAGTCTTACCACAAGTTTTCGATGTACCATCAAACATTGGTTTCGTCTCAGAGTTCTCTTTTACAACGAATATCAAAGTAAAGTCGAAAAGTTATGTTCCTATAGTAAGGCATTAATGAAGCCCTGTCTGTTGCGACCCTCCTCGATTCCGTTTTCTAAAAAGTGGCCCTCCCACAATTTCCTTTCTCAAAAATGTGACACCCCGGTTCAAATATATGGTGTTTTTTTAACTATGGAGTTATCAAATACGGGCTTCAAAATGATGTTACATTTCGCTACTTTTGTTTCCATATATCAACAGAGAGGGCGCCCGTCTTGTTTCTCATTCAAAACTCATAAAAACACGGGTGTTATGTATGGAGTGTTGGGGCTACAGAAGGCTTGGACCCCGGGGATTGGGACGGCGAACGGAACGACGTATCTTACAGTTTAAGACGCAGTTTGCCGTGAATATTTAACCCCAGAATTGGTGGTATTCATCTAGCTCATGAAATATTCATTTCGAGGACTCGACTCCAACATGTCTTCTTCATCCATCTCCGAACACGTGTCGGAGTCCTCGGAGTTGGAGCGCATATTTCCAGAGCTATTATTCAAAGTCATTCATAATCCATTATATTAACATATGAGTTGCAATGTGACAAAATAGTCACGTGTAAGCGAGAGTGAAATAGAACATTCTGTATTTGTATCTACATTAGAAACATTCTAATGCCATATAGCTAACTTACTGCCGTTAGTGATTTACCTTTTAATGTGAGATTACATCTGAAGCAAGAATGCAGGAAAGATGATGTAACAATAAATCTCTTTCTGGTAAGTTACTTGTCAGGATGCTGCAAGTAAGAAATATTTTTATGAGTTCCCTATGTACTATACTATTCAAAAATATCATCAAAGCCTTTAGCCCTTAAAACACCTCCTTAATACCACCAATAGCTATCTTGTGACGTCAGCGTTCTGCAGCAAGCCAGCCGGTTGCCCCTCCTCCGTTAGATGGATTTAAGGTCACAGAGCAGCAAATTTGAGGGTACGCAGCAAATACCAGCAGAGAGTTGTAGAGAATTCAGCAAGTGTGAGTGTAAGGCTGGGCCTACATCTCTAGAAAGTTCATCTACAAATACATGTAAGAAGCCGAGAGCCCTACATTACCATTGCCCTAGCGTTATCCTTCGGCATTCATCTCTGGTTACTCTATCTGTGGGGTATCTTTTGAAAAGGGTTTCCAGAGCAGTAGACCGTGTATTAATGCCTATTTATAAGGCTTTACTTTATGAAATTCCATCTTCTGTCAGTTGACATTGAACGCTATGCTTAAGGCCAACGTGGATGGCGATTTGGCGATTACTTCAACAGTTAACCAGCATCACGATGTCACATATCAGGCGATTGAGCTAGGACAATTTTCATCTTTTGTGCAGTGCTATTTCGGATTAATATTTCGAAAATCGTATTTGACAGTTTGCACATTAGTCTGGATGCCAACTGTGGTCTGTGAGTGAAGGTATAAATCGTAACGATACTGTATAGGAACTAGACTAGCACATTTATTAAAACTGTTCTTTTACCACAGGATTCTGAAAGGATCGATGTGACATTACTGACGTTGCACTAATATCGCACACACACACACACACACACACACACACACACACACACACACACACACACACACACAGAGAGAGAGTGTGTGTATGTATCGCTCCAAAGCTAAGCTTAAGAAAAAAGCTGATGGTGATGTTCAACCCTCGTTTAAATACACGTATGTATTGTTCATTCCCACTGTCTCCAATTATTTTATTTGTTTATTGAGTCGTTTCAATTTGTTTACATAGTTGATTGTATGTGGTTTTTTTTGTTTCCACGCCTATTGGTCGATAATTCAAGTAAGCTACATCATCTAAAATTGTCCAAAAAATCAGTCATTTAGATCCGCCTGCCCATATATATATATATATATATATATATATATATATATATATATATATATATATATATATATATATATATATATATATATATATATATATATATATATATATATATATATATATATATATATATATATATATATATATATATATATATACTAATTCAGTGTAAGAGATAAGTCATTAACTGAAGGAAAAGCGCTTGAATGCGATCTTCAGACGACTAAATAACGGAATTTCCGTTATTTAGTCGTATGAAGATCGCATTCAAGCGTTAAACTCTGAGTAACGGCTCCGTACCATAACTTGTTTATTTTGTATATATATATATATATATATATATATATATATATATATATATATATAGAACTCATATATATATATATATATATATATATATATATATATATATATATATATATATATATATATATATATATATATATATATATACATCACCCCTCCCCCCACAAATACATACTTTTACATGGTGATTTCCACCTACTTGCGTTGTTTCAATCTACTTGTAAATGTGAATTGTACCCTACGTCTTTACATCACCTATTGGACAAATTTTTAATTGCTTGACATTAATCAACTTTTGTTTATACACACTTACATGCAAAGCTGACACTAATACCGATCTGTATCAAACGTTTTAGTAAACTGTGCGAATAAAATGATACCGGTGAACTTACAAATCCAGGCGAATTTAATTGCCTACTCTGGCTGTTAGAACGACGTACTTGTACGTTTTATGTTGGGAAACGCCCACCTGTGGCTCTTGACTTATACAGTATCAAAATACACCCTAAGAATGTTATAGATTTCCCATTAATCTTTGGGCCAACTAAACGTGAACTATAAAATAATCGAAATTGTGGAAATCATGGTATCCAATGTGTGAACGGTATTTTTAAAGTTTGGTGTCATAAAGAGGTTTAACCGACATTTGTGTAGACTGTCGACAGTCGTTCGTGCCTTTTTGCTACGTTTCATCCAAAACAAAGTCGTCGCCTCGCTCCGTAGCACTCAATATTAATGCGTACTGATAGGAACTGCGAGCGCCGAAGGCACGAACTGTGAGTGCTGAAGGCTCGGTGACTCCGGCACTCGCTGTTGAATAAGTACGCGGTTATAAGTAAATTACTCCGGATCGGAGTGAGGTGACGACTTTAGTTTTAGATAAAACGTAGCAAAAAAGGCACGAACGACTGTCGACAGTCTAACATTTATGTAATGGTTATGGGATATTCAAGCCAATCTGATTAGAAAAATCTGATGTGGTGAATACGGCTCTATGTCTTCATTTACCTCTGTTTCATTCGTTTATGGTCAATTCGTTGTTCCAGGAGTGATGCCTTCTTCCCCTTTCTAATCGCGTTCAAATCTTAGACTGGCGCTTTAAACACCAGTCAACCAATCAGCGAGCTCTGTGGTCGCACGATATAATCTTCTTAAAACTGGCACAGACTTTACATAATGTACATTCTCTTATAAAAGTAAAACCGTTTGAATAAAAAAAACCCTCCGATTTTCACGAAACAAGTTAAAGGCTTTTCATTTTATTTAATACATACTTATAATTATCTATTATTTCAATACAATGTAATTAAATCCAATAGAATAGCTGGAGTGTAAATAGGACCACTGCGAAGAATAGAAACTTGCCGGCGGAATAGCAATCCGGTGAAAGTTTTCGAAACATATACTTTTACATGCTACATGAAAATGACTACAACATTAAACAGAAAGTATTATTTTTTTATCTGACGTCATCGTTCTTTCTCTACCACTCATCACCGAGTCTTGTCGCTTTTAATACATTTGTAAAAGTGTCATGTCAACTTGTTATTTTGGGAGATTTTTGGTAAATTTAAAATTAGTCGGGATGCTAAAGTGGTATCGAATCATCATCTCTAGTCCGGATACCAACGTGATTCGATACAGCGCCAGACTCTCAGTAAATGTAATACCCGGATGTAATGTAACATACACTTGAATACAAATCACTATTTCAATAAAGATAAAATGTTCAATGTGGACTTGTCAAAAAAGGAAGAAAAATATCTGGCCGTGTATAAAAAATCGTTAGACGGTTTTGATTTGAAAATGAAGTGTATTGGTTGTACGATATTCGTAACACTCACATGGTCAAACGTCCAGGCTTGGTCGCTCCACGGGGGTAATAAGCTTATTTATATAAAGTTCATACCATGGTCTCTCAGACCACTGAGCTAATAATATGTGTATACACTATGTTGCGTGCTCTTTTATATTGTCGGAAAGGGGATAATGCAGTGTAATGGCGACTCCCGTGTAGTTGTTTACACTTCTTTTGTACAGTGTCTTTTGTGCACTATTGTATCTGAAAACTGTTGAATGTCCTTTTCCGTTGTTATAAATACGATAGACAAGCATTCAGCTCCGGGCAAGGTTGACCAATATCGCCGTGAACACGTTTTTTAAAATCACGGAGACCTTCTCACGTCTAAACCAACTCTGACTGATTTACATGGAACTTCAAGTAGAGAAATTTTAGCATTTTAATTTTTACTGAATGCTGACAAAAAATTTGTAATTGTATAACAATACATAGACTGTATATTTCAGCATAAGCAAACGCCCTCACAAATCAACCTCTTCAACTGATAACGTTCAACTGTTCAGGAAAACGTCACTTGGTGTTTTCTTACTAGTATTTAACTCCCTTTGTAAAATTGAAATATCTTGAGTGATTGTAACTATTTTTTTTCAATTTATGCCCGAGTCAAATCATTTTAACACTTTGGTCAAAGTTGAAGTGGTTGGGACGCTTTTAATTATTTGCAACACTGTTCCGTAATCGACCAACTTTGCCAAGAATATATATATATATATTCACCAATATATATTAATTGAAAAGCTTACTCGATCGCTAGGTCGGCTCGACAAACCCATTCACGCTCCCCTGCTTCGAAGCTTCACTGTTTCTTCCCTGGGTGAAAATATTTCATCACTCGCAGCTCTTGGTCCTGTGAAATTTTCTGAATTCGCGTAAGGGTATTTCCCAGAGTAAATGGCTTATATATATAAAATATGATAGACATGTTTCCATCGTAAATCTATATTTAAATTTCTTCAAGTTTACAGTGAGGAAATACAATAAAAAATGTTTCGATTGCTTGAATATGATTTTGGGTTCCAGCCTGTATTTCCATGGAAATTAAAGTCTGTGCCCTTCCAAACGCCCAGTGGTGTAAACGATTGGTACTCCATCAAGAATGAAATTACATGTAAGATAACCTTCATTCAACTAGTGATGGTATCCTTGGAATGGAACGTTACCATAGAGACAGCCTTCATCATCGGTTCGCACCGGCCAGTGATAGTCCCGTCCTAGCACTGTACAACCCACTGCGCTACGATAATTGTCACGTCACACTGTGTTCCATGCTGAGAATTAAACAAGGGTTGCATTTCATAACATTGGCATCAAACACAGGGTTACAAACTATCTACATTTATGTAAAATACACCACCACACTATTAAACCTTACATGTAAAATCTAGTATTGTAGGCCTTATGTTCGCTTCGGTACTTTCATCCCTTGTTCCTCACATTCAACTGTCATTAATAAAAGTAAAAAAAAAATAAAAATAAAAACGAAAGTTCATGCGATAGTTGCGATTGCTCGACAGCGTTGTCGTAGAACTTTTCCCGCTTTTTCCATGTTTACTACTGACTGGATATCACAACAATCTCAGGAATGTTCGGGTCGGGAGCTCGAAGTTACTTAACATGTATGCAAATGATTAGCACACGTGACTTGCCAGTCTCCGCTATCGAATAGTCACTCGCGAACTCGCTTTTGATAAGCAGTAAAAGTGGGTGTTTACGTCTTTCATTTTACAGGTGCAATCGAGTGTCTACACTTTCTCCCACAGACTTGCTGACGAACTGAAGCGCTACAATGGCTTCTTGTAGCCTTTCCAGCGCAATTCTTGTGATGGCAGTCGTTTTCCTGACTACCGCAGCAGACACGTCGAGAAGTAAACGAGCGGCCAGTGATGACACACAGTAAGTTTCTGACTATCTCATCGTCTTATTTGTACAGGTTAGAAAAATGAAATTTGTTAGGGTGTACACGCGAGATACGCCCCCTAAGAAACCGTTCAACTTCATGTAGTCTTAAGTTCTGTCAAGACATGTAAATACAAGCGGTGAAGAATGAAAACTTTCACTGTGGCCGTCGACGTTGGCCAACATTTGATACCAAAAAGCACATTAAAACCCGTGACGTGAATTTGTGTCATTGACACATGTGAACTTGGCATGTCTCGTTCCCAAGGCGGTCCATTTCATTTTAACAACGCTTCGCTGAATTGCGATGGCATAATTATTGTACATTGTGCACTGTGTTTGTGAGATGGACAAGGCTCAGTTGGATTTGCTGTGGGGGTTTATTTGGGTATTTACAGTCAAACCGATGTGTATATATTTGGGATTACTTTTTTTGTAGTATGTAAATTGTAATTGTCGCCTTCATTTACTGACTCGCCGGGCTTGAGTAGCTGGATTTTTTTGAAACGCGCCGTGGTTATGAAGTCGGTCGCGAAGTCAATAGTGCTTGAACAAGGAATTCAGAAAAAAAAAACCCGTCATTTGATATTTATCACATTTGTTAAGTTTTACAGATCAAGGTGGCGTCAATGACAATTTGATTCATCAAGTAATTTGTGGGCGTATCAGTCAATACAAGGCCAACTGCTTCCGTATATCATACATATGATATAAGGTTAACTCTTCGGTTTCAATTCTCTTCCTGGATTACCAGTACACTAACTTATAAGCATGGCTATACATGCACTTTATAGTACGTTTCATATATTATAAACATTGCATGAAAACTTGTTCTTTCCTGTAGGCCCAAAATGATAACACAAAGTGGACATCTGATTTTCCAAACTGGAACAAATCATAACATATCATTCAAAACCGATGGCACTGGTCGAGTAGTAATTGATGATTATGATTTCATCGAAATAGCAGAAATGGTAAGAAATAATGTGTCAGTAACTTTCAATGTGGAGATTGGATATGAAAAACATATGCATGACATAGGGTAAAGTTGTTGACAACTTTACAAGTGAAAGTTCGTTGACTTGATTGGAAGTGTTGGTGTGGGGTAGAATGTTCGGACTGTAGTTATGAAAGAATTGTCATGATATGTGTGCATGTAAGTGGATTTGTTCTACCTGAACGCCCCTATTTGTTATGTAAATTACGATTGTAATTCAGAAGTTGTCTGTGGTGCCAAGAAACATTTCAAGGACAGAAAAGAGCTTAATTGCTCTTTTAAGAGGTGTTTTCATGGATAGGGAGAAACAACACATCATTTGTTTGTGGAAAGTGGAATAAGAACAAAGCTGAGTCCAATCCAAAAAGTTGAGGTATTCTGACTACTTCAATTTTATCCAGTATTTGTAATTTGAAGGCTGTTGCACCAATAATCTGTGGAAGAAAAACAACAACAAAAAACTTGAAAAGAAAAATTTATTAGTGTTACCTTTCCTGTTTACATCATTGTCTATTATACATTATTCATCTTGTTAGGCCTAAAAAAACCATTATTGGGTTCCGGTTACCTGACCACACCTAATTTTTTCACTGCCAACCATAAACTTTTTTGTATGTATTCGAGAAAAAATAAAATAAAATCATGAAAATTGTGAAGTCTCGCGAGAAATATTAGATGCAGACACAGACATCAACTTACAAAACTTAAAAGACAATATAAAACTTTTCTTCCAATCTGTAATCTTTGTACATCTGATGGGAATAAACCAATAACACAGAGATTATATGGAAAACAACAGAAAACATAACTACCTGAGTGAACTAGAAAAAAAAATCAATAAAAAGAACCAACCTACCCCACATTCTAAAATTGAGCGTAATTGGAACCACACAATTTTTTTTAGGCCATATGGTGAGTGCTATCCTAGGCAGATCAGCAATGTTGACAGGCTACATGTTTGTGAAAGAGACTGTTGATTTCATGGTTGTTAATGGGGATATTTCATCACTTTCTAACTGTTTAAAATGAAAACGCTTTGGTAGTTGTTTATCTTCCAATCCAAGAATTTGACCTCCAATGCCGCAATATGCCAATGCCCCCATCAGTCCCTCTTAATTAACACAACCACTGAAATGACTGTACGTAGCTATTTAGAAACTATAGCTTTATGTATTATAACTTTGAGTTCAATATAAAATGACATGAACTTGCTCCCAATGAGGTTAAATTTGAAACTTTTAATTTCTACATTTTGGCCCTGCACAAAGAAGCTTCCTCAGGAATCTAAAAATGAATCAAATATCAGTGGATAACAATGTAAAACAAAACAGAAGTAGTAAAACTGAAACTCAATAAAATGAAAAAAAAAAAAAAAGAAAAAAAAAAAAAAGTATAAAATGTCAGAACATGTGGATGGGGGAACGCTAAAGGGCCGAATGAAATTATATCATAAGTGGTGAAGTGAGATTAAGATATACAATGTGGAGTACACGATAAAAATAATAAATAATAACTTTATTGAAATCTTGCCCTCTCAGAGGCATCAATTTGTAACTGCAAAGACATATCAGTAAAGGAAATTAAAGTGGTTCTGAATCTTGGAGTTGGGGTGTTGTGGGGTTGGGGTTGGGGTAGGGTGGGCTTGGGGTTGGGGTAGGGTGGGCTTGGGATGGGGGTGGGGTGGGACTTCAGTCAATTATGCCATTATACTAGTGACAGGTTTTCCAATGTGGACTTTTCTGTGACTATATAATTCTAGGAAAAGTTGGTCCAGAATAAAAGAATCATCCTGTGTAGTCCTTATGGCTCCATTGATAAAAATTTAGATAACACCATAAATGTACAAACCATCTAACTAGTAATTACTTGTGTACAAACAAATATCCCCTTGGGAGAAAGAGGATTTCAAATTGTGATACCAGAGTCTGTAATCACTGTCGTGTATTAAAATGGCATATATGGAGGCTAGTCAGGGGGGATTATTTAGTTCTCAAAAGTCAGATAATCCTATCTCAAACTAAATTGTAGCTCTCCCTTGATATCCTTATTGAATTGTAAAATAGGGCTAACTGTACCATTACTCTAAGAAGGCATTTACATTTACATGTGTGGCAATGTCATATTTTATACGTTTGCAATGTTAGATGTCCTATTTACAGGGTTCGCACGGTCCTGGAAAACCCTGGAAAACCCTGGAATTCCAAACCCTCCCTGGAAAACCCTGGAAAACCCTGGAAAAATGCGCCCTACCCCTGGAAAACCCTGGAAAATGATCATGATCAATCGATCGATTGATATTGACGATCGTCATGTCTGTGCTCGTGCCACCCATTCATATGATTCTGAATCTCGTAAATGTGAAATGGCGAAAATATTCGCCACGGTGGTGAATCAAAATTCACGCCGATTAAACCCAGACAGTCAAACGATCGTTCCACGAGACACTTTGCCCCCACAGACCGTGCCTAGCGTACACTGAATGAGCGCCGCAGTGTTTGTTGCGATCTTGCGTATATTGCTACTCCATCTCCCAGTCGTCATTTCAGGGACATGATATTGTAACAATCCCGGCCAGGGGTAACAGTAGGTCTGTTAACAAGATTATCGTAACATTGTAGCGAGTATCAAAGCATCATCACCCTCGATTAGAAATTGTTACAAGTTCGGCGCACGAGTCGACATACTACAAGCTCAGACATGGTAATACTAGGGAAGTGCAGTTGAATTTCCGGGTTGTGGAAGTACGGTTGTGACTTTTATGTCGTCGATAAATGGGTATTTTTGTTACATGTTCTAAAAGAATAAACTACTGTTTTATGTAGTCGGTACAGTAACATTCGTCAATGGTCAAGTTGAGAAATCGCGATGTTCCGCAACTCGTGGCATCCGTATATAAACATCGAGACGCAAGCGATGAATGTATTCAGTTATTCATAGCTCAAAATTTCGTTACGTAAATGACGTTTTCATTCAAAATTTTGAAGAAAAAAATTATTTTAGGTGACTTATAAATCTAGTAACATCAAACCATACAATAACAAGGACAAACTTGAGTTTTTAGTTTATTTTTCTGGATATGTCTGAATTAGACTGACGAATGCTGCGACTCAATCTTACACGATCAATGCAACAGCTTGACGAAACGGCTACTTAGGACAGCGGTTTCTCCGTTAATCTTAGCGTACAAACGTGGTTTTGAAACCAACGTCTTGCAGAGTGTCGATTGTCTTTAAAATGTTTTGTAACATATTATGGGAACTGTTGATAATTTTTTCTCGTCCACATCAGACAAATAGATGTCATTCAAAAAATATACTTTAGTGTCAACACCCCTGGAAAATGGCCAAAATTCAATATAGATACCCCTGGAAAACTGACGAAAAACCCCTGGAAAGTCCTGGAATTTTGTTTTGCTTTAAGTGTACGAACCCTGTATTTAGTACTAACTTACAGTAGTAGTAGTAGTTTTAGTTCGTATTTGACAATGTCTTTGGCAATGTCTTAGTTCATATTTGTTAGGTGTCATATTGGTACTTGTATTCCACTCAAGCCAGACAGATGCTGCTGATTGCAGTCACTCTATACCATGAGAAGGTGTATGTAATCTGTTGTCACTGTCAAGTTGTTAGATACTCATACAAAACTAAGCACATTTCGTTGGCCTATTTCATAGTAGTGTTATAGAATTGTCAGTTTTCTTCTCGTCTCGTCTCGTCTCATCCTCATCTCATCTCATCTCATCTCATCTCATCTCATCTCATCTCATCTCATCTCATCTCATCTCATCTCATCTTATCATTTCAATGTTTGCTAAGGAATAGCAACCTATGTAACCATAGACCGTGGGGGAGGGGGAGGGGGATCCCTTTCATGCAGGGTCTATGATTTAACAGAGGATAAAGACTATCACAAAACTAAAACCTTTTTAATTTAGTTAGAAACCCTCATAAATAAAATGTTTAGATAATTGTATTTTACTTACGCATACAGAACAATCATTAAATATTTCGTAACCAAGTTAATGTAACAACTAAAGAATTTCCTTTGAAATTTGATTAGAATTATGTTGAAAGCAGCTTTTGATTGAGTAACTGTCAGGTATTAAAGAATGCTAAAGTACACTTTTGAGGGTTTTGCCAGAGTGACTCTCTTTATATTCATATATTAAACAATCATTATGAAATTCCATATCATATTTCATATACATATCTCATTGCGATGTGTAGTATTTCGTGTCTGCATAACCTTAGGCAAATTAAGTGAAGACTTCTGTGACAGCTATTGTGTTTATAGTAGTTTTTTTTGAGATTATAGCACTAAGGATAGGGTAGTGCAAGAACTATGTCCATGACATGTTCTAACAACCCACTGTTGTAATGCTTTGAACTATTTGACCTTTGTTCCAAGTGTTTTGGTAGTGTGACCTTGGCTACTGTGATGTCTCAACCACTTGTCAACGTTTGGAAAGAAACACATTATAAAGACATTGAAACTTGTGTGGATTTTAAATACTTACAAAGCTTGTGGATAAAAACTGTTGTAAAACATGAAAACTTAGCCTGTGGCAAACTACCATGTAGCAGTCATGAATGACATGTGGGATTTAAAATAAGATAACCTAGAGGTCCTTAATTCACCTGTGACATTTCACGACAAACATTCAGTTTTCACAGAGAATTTAGGTTTCCGTTAATTTGTGTGATTTACCGTGTAAATCAACAAGTTTCTATTCTAGTGGCAATTATCTTGATGAGGCAGAAGTAAAGGAACAGAAAGGAGGTCTTTATTCACTTCAGAGCTAATATAGTTAAATTACACTGCACCAGTTGTCAGCTTTACACATATATGCTACAGGGTTCTAAGAAAAACCCAATCGGTAACAAGAAGGATTATGTCTTGGTGTTGTTAAAAACATGAAAAAATGTACGTGTACATACAGCTATAAAAGAATACAATACAATTGTGATAAAATATATACTAAACTTAAAAGGCTTCATTAAAATTACATTATGGATTACCATTAGAGTAGACAAATTAAAACTTAAATATGTTGTTTTTTAAATTAAGTAATTGTAAATAAAATAAAGCAACAGTAAAACTTAAAATAAACAAATAATCACTAGTTTGACTTGGCTGACTGAGGTCATGGTAATAATGTTACAAGAAGACAAACTAAATTTATGAAACATATACCTACCAGTGTGTCCTTAAGCCAATTTGACGCACCACTGACACACGCAATTTCTATTGACACACCAATATTTGATGTTCCCCTATCTCTTACTATGTGGTGACTCACAAGAAATTCCAGTTGTTATTATTTTGACTCACAACAACAAAATTTGGCTATCATTAGAGGGCACACTGGACTATATATTCTGTTTATTGTGTTGTCCTTCCTTGACCATGAATAGTTATTGTCTGTATACACCTGTACATTTATCACCCAAATGTCAGGGTCAAATGAGGGAAGCTGTGAAGGTTCCTTTTTATGTGAAGTTCTTACAACTTAACCCTACCAACATGTAACAATGTTATTTACATGTGAATATATCTACCAACCAGGCATAACAAAGGAATCCATTGTGTTATGTCTTCTCTTCAAGTTATACCCTAGTATAGAAAGGCAGTTTTCTGAAACTGTAAGGCTTTAATTAGTCTACAAAAAGATCAACACACAAGTACATTGATACCATACATTGTTTTTCTGACTAAAATACACTTATATGAATGGCTAATGTCTGCTCTTTGTTTTGATGTTGAATATAACTGTTAGTGTTAGTGAGTCACAGCATGGAGTACCGCCAGGGTCATAACCTTTAGTGGAACAATTTGTGTTGTACTGTGAAGTCATAACTCCAAATAGTTCATGTAAACTGTGCAGTTCTGTCTAGCTCCAATAAAGTTATCAATGGAAATCTCTTCAGCAAGTAACTTTAGTAGAAAGAGAAACTTTTGATATAAAGTTCTAGCATGAAAATATCATGAATTCATTAATGCCAGCTAGTGCATGGTGGTATAACGGGAGACCTCATACCCATAGCCAATGATACTATTGAGTTCAACATGAAGTCATGAAACCAATGAAATATTTTGCCTGCCTGTCTACCTGCCTGTCTGTTCCTCAAGTTACTTGGACTAAAATAGTCTTGTTGATGCCGTCTTTTGTTGTCATAAAACACTGTTGTGATTTTCAATACCCAACTCTGGACTGGACTAAGAGTGTAATGTTACCCTGGGTGACCCAGTCTAGTTTGTAACTCATAATCCACTGTAGTTAAAAATACAGTCACATGTCTGTACCTGAATGTAAACATAAACTTGAATTAAGTTAAAAAAGGAATGTAAAAACAAAACATTTTTTACTCCCCCCCCCCCCCCCCTCCCCCAACAAAACCAGGCTATTTCTTGCATGTTGAGCAGTTTGTACACTTTGTGGCATTGAACTGTGATCAGTTTCTTTCAAGGTAGTACAGAACAAATGACACCATGTACACATACCTTATGTTGCTGCGTATCTTATCTCGTACACAATATTGGCCATATTTGGTGTGAAAACCAGCCAATAGTACCAGTACCGGTAGTTCTAGAACCGAAAAGACACAGACACATTTATTTAAGTATCTGTCCCATATTATTATCAGTTATGACCTTTCTATTGTGTCTGAGTATATTGACCCGAATATGAGTAAAAATAAATTTCAATTTTTAATATCCATATTAATCATTCAGAAATAAAGTATGGGGGAAAGGGGGGGGGGGGGGGCTATGTCTTCTGTGGAGACATGTAAATTCTCAACTATGGGTTAAAATAAGAGTGACATTGATAAATTCAAGTATACATTTAGAAATTTCAAAAAATGAAGTTAATTCTTGGTACCTGCAATAGCATTTAACTTCATGCTAGCGGGTCAAAATAAAACAAGAAGGTTGACTTATTCTCAGTACCTGCAATAGCATTTTACCACATGTTAGAGGGTCAAAATAGAACAAGTAGGTCGACATATTCTCACACGCGCCTATAATGCACGTAAAGCACATGGGGCAGAAGTTATGGTGTCAACCAAGAAATCGAATGTTCATTATTTTTATGATGTGCAGAGGCTGTACTAATATTCTATTTCAAGTACTGAGAATTGTATTCATGTTTTGATTGGTTTTTGAACGACTGGAAGAGGATGTGGTCTAGGCTACTAACTTGGTCTAAGACTGTATTACTAACACAGAATATAAAGCGTTCTAGTATTGCATCATCTTTGTAGGTCTGTTAAGGAAATATGATACAGTCTTTAAAAATTTCAGATATATAAAATAACAGATCATATATTATGATAATGTGAATTATGGCAAAAGATCAAACATAATTATTAGTTTTATAGAAATTGCTGTAATTCTTAGTTCTATCATCAACAGTTACCAAATATTTATTTTCGTTACTGAGTCAGTTGGCAAACTTCCATAACATTGCTTGGCACTGCAGTACCATAACTGGTGTATTTCCTCAGCCAACTGGGGTTAGCTCAAGTTCCTTATTACCACAGCTGTCAGTTTCTGGTAATGGTTCAACGCCTCTGATCGATTAATTGCAAAACACTTCTTTTTTGTTAGTTGCAAGAAGCCATTCAGAGATATCACTTAATTACTAGCTGTCTTTTTAACGTCTTTTAATATGTAGATGATATTTAAAACTCTGATATACATACCATTGAGTGGTAAGTGTAGACTTAAAGTGTAACTGACATTGTCATGACTGCAGTGTTTTTTAAAACCCATGAAAAATGTTTTGTGTTTGCTTGTTGTGTTTTTTCTGAAAAAGATAAAGGGATGAATTTAAATGTTGGTAGATTACAAGTTGGATATCTTGGTGTACAGTTTTGTTTGGTAAATGTATAAAATTTGCATTGCATAATTTCTTTTCTTCCTACATAAACATTTTGGAGTTACATTAGCGCATCTTTTTAATATGATATGACAAAATTATGATTTAAGACCAAAAGTGAAAAACATTTAATTTATTCATATGCTTTACTACGAATGTTTTACTTGGTGTAGAAGCTCTCTAGCCCCAGAGGTTTGTTGTATTGGTTAGTTACTATCTCAAGAAGCTCTCTAGCCCATAGACTTGTCTAGGTGTAATACTAGATGTATGTCAAGAAGTCCTATAGCCCAGAGATTGTCCAGGTGTTACCTCTTAGCTCTCAAGCCCAGAGGCTTGTTATTGGTGTTACTATCTCAAGAAGCTCTCTAGCCCATACTATGGCCATATACTTGTCGTGTTTAACTTACTATGTCAAGAAGATATGTAGCCCAGAGATTGGCCAGGTGTTACATCAAGAAGCTCTCAAGTCCAGAGGCTTGTTATTAGTGTTACTATCTAAAGAAGCTCTTTATGCTTGGTGTCCCAGGATTACCCTAAAAAATCTACATTTTAATAGAACTTTTTACTATTCTTGAATGACCATGACAGTGGTACAACCACCCATCTGACCCTACATACAAATAATCTAGTTACTCTGAAAAAATTGATCAGATTGCAGAATTTGATGTGGTCTCTTGATCTGTATTATGTTTACTGTACAGGTTGAGTACAACCATCATGTACAAATGATAATTACTTGACATGAAAACAAATTGGTCACTGACCCCCTCTGAGTCTTACCTTCCCTGTTGTGTAGTGAATCCAGTACAGATTGATATGACCCCCTTACCCTGAATCAAATACAGATATGAACCCTCTTGACCCTCCCTATTGTCTTGTGAACCAACTACATGTACAGATGTGAACCCTTGCTCTTTTCATTACATTGTGAATCAAGTACAGATGTGTTAATTCTGAAAAGATCAATAAATCAGTCTGGAATTAGACAGAATGACATGACATTGTTTGGGTTTCAATAGAGTCGAATCCAGGCAGATGGGGATTTTGAATTTTGATTTGGCGTCCCCATCATGATGAGGAGGAAATAACGAATTCAAAACCCAGTTGGAATGGATTTCAGGCTAGGGTTTCAGGATCCTGGTTACTTAAAGCTAGGATAGTTGAATGTAGTTAAACTTAAATAGTTTCGAAAAGGAACTCTGATAAAATTCTAGGAAACTAGAAAGTTATGATATAATTATGACTATACTTTCACTCATAATACATTACAAAAACAATTTAGAAAAGTAAGAGAAACGATTTTTTTTTTTGTCTTAATTTGTAGGTTGGTATCGTAAGATATTTCTCAATATATTGAGCAATAAGCCATCTCCAGGGATGGTATATATCAAAAGGTTTTGACCAGTGGATGCACAAGGGATAGTGAGTGCATACATTGAGTTCACAGTTCAAGACTGACTGGTAAACCAGCCCCAGTGGGTGGTTTATTTTATTGCTATTATGTGATATATCACAATATATTGAAAAACAAGATTTAAGAACTATGAAAGGGGAGTAAACTTTATTGCATCTGTACCAGAGATTACTTGCACTGGTGTGCGCATACTGGTGGTATTTGCACTGCATTGCAATACCGAAAACATTGGTGCCTACCTGCATGCAAATGATATGCAAATGAGGACACGATTGTTTGCTACACATGAAAACACGTATGATTTTTATAGAATTTTGTTGTTTTAGAAAAACATATAAAAATATATGTAATAATGACATACATATTCAGATATTGCTATAGGCGTGAAAGTACTGGCACAGAGAAAACTGCATTGAACAGTTGTTCATATATACGCTGAGTATGGGGGTGGAGGAGTTGGTTTACAGCCATGTATCAGTTGATATTACAAAGTTGTATCACAATGATATGCTACAAGCTGTAGCCTAGAGACTTGTTATTGGTTTTGTCATCTTTAAATGTCACGAGTCTTGTTTTTCCTCTTCAAAACTCACTCGCAGTTCAGCACATTTGAAATGACATACAGGATGTGGTCTGTTAAATAGTTGGTTTCACAAATTGATACCTAGCTCAGCTACTAAACTAAGAATTGACTAAGTTTATGCAACCAACTTCCTAGTCTAGTCCCTATACGGTATCAATCATTATGATTTTATGATTTAACCTCCGCTTAGTTTAGTTAGAAACCACCATGTTGGCAGCCAGACTACCAACTTCCTTAATGCAACTTTTTCTGTGAAATTGGTCCCACCAAACATGGTATCCTGAGAGTGGCCCATATTGTGTTGTAGTACCAGTACTATTTGTAGTCATGTGTAAATGTAGGAAATTATAATCATTGATAGCAGTATCAGTGAACAAACTTAGGGTGTGTGTCACACTCCAGGTCATCTGTGAGTTCTTGCAATACTTCACGTTTCACTGAGTTTTGAGTTTTGAGTTTTTTCAAGTAAAATTGTTTTATAAATTATAAATCCCAAATAAATACTCAATCCTCATCTACATAGCCACTTTCATTTGCTAAAAAATTCAAGTTGACTGCTGTCGAGCACCACTGCTTTTTTTTAGCTGGTGCAAATACATGTATTTTATTGTATGACAAGACAAGTGTATCATACACTGCTGTAGCCAAAAATGTGGCCTTCTGACTTATCTGCAATATAAGTTTTGAAACTGTACCATTTTGAACAAAGTCTTAAACCTAGTATGGTTTGCTTTGTAAAGAAAATTAAGAGAAGAATTCTATGTAATGCAAATTTAGTCTTACTTGAATAATAATAATCTCTGATCTTTATTTATACTGGATAGTTCTTTAAGTATATAAACACTTGTCTCCCAAGAAGTCCAGTGAGGGCCATCCCTCATGGGTTCAGTGTTAATGCAGGAGGAAACCGGAGTACTCGGGGAAAACCTGCGTTGTTCGGTAGAGTCAAACTGAACGACACTCTTCTTACTTACAGCATGGTAGATTTAATCAAATTTAACCCTTAACCCTGAATGGGGTTCGAACCCCAACCACAGTGGTAAGAGGCACCGACAACCAACAACTATGAATGTATTCATAGTATAGGTTAATAATTCTGTTGTCAAAGATTTAATGTTAACAAGTGCATAATGCATTAACTGTCGAAAACATCTCCATTATCAACAATTCTAAGAAATCTCATTAGGTGTTTAATAAGTGAATGTGAAATTTAGTATCATCCTAGTAAATGATGATGAATGTTAACAGCTATGCTACAAAATGATGCTATGTCCACATGACAGTAAAGGAGACATTAACATTGTCTGCGTAGTTTCTACATAATTCATCCGGTTCGTCTGGTGTCCTATCAAGTGGCATGTGTGGATGGATACCATTCATAGGATCGTTTAACACAGTGTCATGTAATATTATCTTTACATGTCAAATACTTTCTGTGAGAAAAATATGACATAAAATGTACTCTTGAGTGCCAAACTTCCTGTATTCCAAGTCATACATAGGAATAGGATTACAATTTAGAAGCTTATAGTGAAATAGTTCACTAAAGGAATAGGGTACAAACAAGATAGGGCACTGTACACATTTATCAAATAGATGGTAACATTGCAACAAATTTGTATTATTTGATAATTTCTTTTTTTTGAAAAATACAGGCTGAGCCAGTTTTTTTTACTCAGTTGGCTTCATTCTGGTAATGGATAATGTAAATGTAAGATTTAAAAAAATATTAAATTTGAATTTTTACGTTTTATCTTTTTGGTGTATTTTTATATTTGTATCTCAGAATCTCGAACATTCCAAGTTGTGGTTCTCTTTGACGGTACATGTACATGTAACTTCTTTCTTTCAAAATTTTTATTCTATTTCATAGTCAAAAAACCATCTAAGCAGCAGACATGTTTGTATTAAGTGTGTATGTTATTTTTTTCCATGAGATAAAGGTCATTATAATTGGAAAATCTTACACAATCTAGCCCAGAATCCATGTGGATGGGGTTTTTGAATTCATTATTTTTTTTAAATCAAAAATTCAAAATCCTCCAATTGCCTGGATTCTAGTCTGTACACAATCTGACCAATACAGAGAATTATGCATACGAGCTTAAGCACCAATTTGAGAAGGTCCCTACAATGATAAAAACTATGGAATTTTCCTGCAACCCTAGTAGATATGGTGGACATCCCTACTAAGTAAATGTCTAATGTAATACTAGATGACAGATCGAATGTTTATATTTTGATCAAGAGGAAATCATGATGCTCAAATGTTTGGAGAGTGGCCAATGTTTTAACTATTCCCCATAGAACACGCCCCACATACATGTATATCATCACTGTTAGGAAACATTATTGGTTTTGTTACTTCTTTGCATAATTGTTTAACTGTTTCTGTTTCCTCAGTCAGGAATGTTAATTTGAAATATTAAAACGATACTCGAAGTGAAAATTGATACCTGTAAGTCTTCATACTGACTAATGTCTAGTAAATTATGCAAAGACCACAATTTTTAATGTTATGTTTTCTTTGATTATTCTCAAATTTACAAGAAAACCGGACATACGATATAAGACCAGCGGTGGTTTCTAAACAAAAATGGAAAAATAGTCTCAAGCATTCACCATGGCAGGCATTAGATACTGCTCGTCTGTCTGGTTTGTAACTCGTCTAGTTCCTATACAACATATTATGATTACTTCTATCATCTCCACTCATGTCTAGGGAAAGTCATTATTCTAGCACAAAAATCTGTGCTACCCCCGACTGCGTTCATTTATAAAAAATGATGGCGTCATCAGATCCCCACATGATGTTAGTTTCAGACTGACCCCAATTTAAAAAAAAGTATTACAAATAAAGATGTTGGATTACATGGCCTCCCTTCTGCAAGTTCCAAAAATCAGTGGCCAAAAAGTGGAAAATTACAGATATGAAGTTATTGATTTGGAGCCCATAGTCAAATTGTTCACCGTGAAGTGAACTTTGTACATGATGTATTACCCTACACCCTACCAGTAGACATAATGCAGGTCCTTATACTTAGCAGGTAATAATGCTTTGTTACTTACAAAACCGCCCCCCAAATTAAACAAAAGCTGACTATTTACCTTGTACTTAATATCTTTGATAGCCTGTTTTTATGTGTCTTTTTTTTTATGCGTGGATGCTGTGCAAATAAACATTCCCCATTGTTGTTGTGACAGGCCCTAATCACCTTTTGTCAAAAGTAGATGCTGTTCAATTGTTCGTGGCATTTGTTTGCATTTGTTTCACAGGTTTGTGTTAGATAAAGAAACTGATGCGATAAAAAAAGTTTGGCTCCTTGATTTTCCTGATGGGTTTGTCAGGTTGGCTGACAATATGTAAACAGCTAATGTGTATTATCAGGGATTTGGTATAAAAATGTGACAGATTACATGATACAGGCTGGACATTTGGAGATAATTGAAAAAAGAAACAAAGATTAAACTTTAAAGAAATGCACAGTGACTTTTTCTTTTAGATAAATCAATTCTGATTTGATTTCGTTTGTGAGGAGTCAATAAAATACAATAAAGATAGAACAGTGTACAACATGTACATAACACGAAATTGTGCGATATGAAGCCCCCTAACTCCAGCCTTGTGGACTTGTGACTGAGAAAAATCTTTCTCTCTCCTGTACCCCAGCCTTTATTGTGAAATTATGCAAGCAGGAGCTATGAAAACTGCGAGTGAATAGAGGAATTTGGGGACTAGGTAGTGTAGTTCTTTTATGATGCATGATGATTACTACAATCTTCTCCACTCATGTACAGGGAATGTTGTTATTTTAGCACAAAAATCTGTGCTACCCCAGCTCATGAACTGCGTCCATATAAACGTGATGGCGGCATTATTGTGTCCCCACTTGATTTTAGTTTCAGACTGGAGAGGTAGAGTTTGGTTAATGAGCAGTTGTCTATTAAAGGAACTAACCAATTCTGTCAATTTGTGGTGGATTACTACTGACATGCGTCTTTTACCCTTTGCCCAGCGCAGGTAGCACAGATTTCTGTGCTAGAATAATGACTTTCCCTATATGTGAGTTGAGATGATTATAGTAATCGTATAGGAACTAAACTAAGGACTACATGTACTATGTGGGTTATGTCAGTCTACAATTCAACTGAATGGCTGCACTTATATTTACAACCCAGATATGGGTTTTGTGGACAGAGGTTGTATGGCAGAATGGTCCGTAGTAAGGATCGAGGGTCTGTAAGCCGTACTACAGAGGTCTGCAAAACTCATATCTGGGCCGTAATGCATTTATTGTATACCCCCTGTAGTGGCATGGAAATATCATTGAATCACATAATCAAGTAAAAATGGCAGTGAAATATTATTTTAGTTGCAATAACATCAAAATAGTGAAAAAATTAACAAAACCAAATCACTGAGTGAACGGATATCAATGAGTGCACCACTTGCCATATTTGGGCAAAGTGTGCCGGGGTGTGATACAGGAAATTATTGCAATGGTTTGATCATGTGCAGCATTGAATTAAATTGATGCAATACTGGGTATATGATAACTGTATTATTATGTATGATATGTATATTAAAAAGTTGCCTACTACCTTTCAAGTTTCTCATCTTAATTTTGATCTCAAGTATGCTCGGGCCTATTGTTACAAAATGTAACATCATTAGCAGTGTTTACATGAGTGTGATACTAGTACTTGCTGGCCTTAACTCTGATAGCAGTGTTTACACTTGGGTCTAGCCTCTGATAATAGTGTTTACTTATTAATAGTTGATAAGAGTAATGACCATGTTCTCAAAACACTAGGGGCTAGTTTCTAGAACATTTATTAGTTCTTAGCAATCACTTTGATGTCCTGTTGATAAGGTAGGTACAAATGTAGGTATTATTTATTTGAGTATACGTAACAAAACCCTGGTATGAAGGTGGGTATGTCTAAGCCCTTTGGTCTAAAATGGGGTCCACCTTCTACAAATTTTGACACATAATAAATTCTTGACTAGTTCGTAATTTCTGGGAATTTTCCTCAGAATTTCGGTTTAAAAACTTCAAATGGTCAAAAATGGGATATTGGTTTTGGTCAAAAAGGGTCTAAAATGGGGTTTGGGGTTGGCAGGATTGGCTCACACCCCTACCAGACTTGGTCAGTGGTATCACCCCTCCTGTAGGTAGGTAGGTGGTAGGTATCTGTATGTGAAGATAGGGCGGTAGATATGTGAAGGTACATGTAGGTTGTAGGTATGGGAAGCTAGTTGACTATGTGAAGGTACTTTTTAGGTAGGAACATGTAGGTATTATACATTGTATAGGTATGTATTCATATTCATGTATTGATGAATTCTTCAAAGAAAGAACATTGTCAAGTTAAACAATCAAAACAAATAATGGCGTAGGACAACAGATTTGTTATTATGCACATACAATACAAAAACATATATTACTTATAATTCAAAAGTTAAAATACAGGTATTAATGTCAAAAGTAGGTATGCATATACACATCCCTTGATTTGACATGTGTAGCAAAATGTCAGCCTTATTTGTGATAGAAAAGCACATTTTGCCTCTTAGCTCCAAAAATTTGATAAATGCAGACACCATTGAAGTGTCTACCCCATGTTATCAATAGTAAGCTGTCTAATAAGCCCTTGAACTTTGACCTTGACTACCTTCCATGGTGAAATGGCTAACATTTGGCTTTACAATCAGGCAAGAAATTGAATTCACTAACTTCGGACTCCAGTAAAGTGTCTATACACCCATTTCACATTTCTTTTCATACATTGACCTTTGACCCTGACCTCCATATTCAAGGTCAAATTGCAAATTGGTCATAACTTTATAACATGAAATTCTGTATCTAGAGATTATACATGTAACCATTCAAGTATCTGCACCTAAATTTACAGAGGTTTATCTATCAAGCTAGTTGTAGAGGTAAGGGGTATTCAGATGGCCTAAGTTCATTTTCAAGAAGGTCAAACTCAGTTCAGTTTTCAGAATACTTTAACTGCCATACATCGAACCAGTTTTGGGATTTGTCTTCTTTGAAGGCTTATTGAAATAAATATGACAACACAGATAGTGCCTAGTACTTGATTTACATAAAGGTTAACTTGGAAGAATGTACGGATACACAGACAACAGGTTTATCTTCCTGTCACATCAACAGGGAATCAGAGTATAGACTGTTATAAGCAGCACAAGACACGGAAAGGTGTGATATGACTCACCATACCAGTGTGTAGTTTTTTAGTGCCAGTCACAGAATGGTGTGATCTGACTGACCAAATCAGATATGATCTGACAGACCAAATCAGTGTTTAAGTTTTTAGTACCAGTCACAGAATGGTGTGATCTGACTGACCAAATACAGATATGATCTGACACTCGGACCAAATCAGTGTATAAGTTTTTAGTACCAGTCACAGAATTGTGTGATCTGACTGACCAAATACAGATATGATCTGACACTCGGACCAAATCAGTGTATAAGTTTTTAGTACCAGTCACAGAATGGTGTGATCTGACTGACCAAATCAGATATGATCTGACAGACCAAATCAGTGTATAAGTTTTTAGTACCAGTCACAGAATGGTGTGATCTGACTGACCAAATACAGATATGATCTGACACTCGGACCAAATCAGTGTTTAAGTTTTTAGTACCAGTCACAGAATGGTGTGATCTGACTGACCAAATACAGATATGATCTGACACTCGGACCAAATCAGTGTTTAAGTTTTTAGTACCAGTCACAGAATGGTGTGATCTGACTGACCAAATACAGATATGATCTGACACTTGGACCAAATCAGTGTTTAAGTTTTTAGTACCAGTCACAGAATGGTGTGATCTGACTGACCAAATACAGATATGATCTGACACTCGGACCAAATCAGTGTGTAAGTTTTTAGTACCAGTCACAGAATGGTGTGATCTGACTGACCAAATACAGATATGATCTGACACTCGGACCAAATCAGTGTATAAGTTTTTAGTACCAGTCACAAAATGGTGTGACCTGACAGACCAAACCATTGTGTAGTTTTTAGCACCAGTCACAGAATGGTATGATCTGTGTACAGTTATTAATATTAATATTAGTCCTAGGAAAGGTAACGTGACTCATTAAATCAGTGTACACTTTTTGAGTACGTACCAGGCACGGAGTGCTGTACCATACGTGATCTGACACCAAATCAGTCTCAGAAATAGCTGACTCACCAAGCTGTAAAGTCATGATAGTTAGGGCAAGGATGTATGGAACGTGATTGAATTGTCAATCAAAATGTTCAACTTTTGACAACTTTGATAGTAGCAATTGTTTTTAGCTACTCAGACTGAGGACCAAGCTGTAAAGTCATGATATGGCAGGGATGTATGGAACGTGATTGAATTGTCAATCAAAATTTTCAACTTTTGACAACTCTGATAAGTAGCAATTGTTTTTAGCTACTTAAGACTAGGATTTAAAAACAAAGTGTGGTGAAAAGTTGGTTTACCGCAATGGTTCAAAGGTCATACAATATGCCCCTTTCAATTTTAAAAATATGCCCTCAAGGTCTCTTGGTCACTGTTTAGTATGAAGTTGTAAACAGGTTATTTTATTAGTAATGGCTGGTCTGAACAATGAGTTTGGAAAAAGAGAATGTTGGGGGCGGAAAGGATCAGGCTAGTAAGAGTAATTTATGTGAACTTTATGAAACGATTTGAGAAGACATATAACATAAGTTATTTAAACAATAATGTACGCCCTACCAGCCCATAATGGACGAAAGCAAACTTTGAACGACAAATGGGCGAGGTAACAGCCCTCCCATTATGGACTGGGAAGGCATACATTATTGTTATTATTTTATAGTTTTGCCAATTCCAGTGAATTTGTAGACCGAGAAATTCTAAACAACGTATAATATACACAGCGCTGAACATCGTCTGCCATACTAATCATAGCGACACACGTACGTACACGTACACACACATATATACACTTCATTGAACTGCTGTGAACACAAATTTGTTTCATTTTAATTTCAATCTTTTTAAAAAAAATTCTTATGGTGTTTACCCCATAATTTTCCTGTTCTTAAATACCCACACCTTTATTGCCTTACGGACATAAGCTTGTATTGTTATGCTCGTTCTGGAACCGTGATGCCCAATAACGGAGTACATTATCAGTAATAATGTACAGCGATGACGTCACAAAATTCACCGGAATTGGTAATGCTATAATATAATTTCAAATACAGGTGATTGGTTGATATCTGTTATATACATTTCAGAATTTCAAAGGTAAAATGCAACAGTTTCATCAGATTTACCACAAGCTGTTAAAATGTGTGATACTGATGAGATAGGAGAAGTTGCCAGTAGTCTCACTGGAGACCATTTTTACCCCCTACTAGTCCAGTGGTCATGCATGGAGATCAGGCGTGAGAGAGTACATTTATGTATAAATCTTTCAGGGTACATTTTTACCATCAGTCTCTACAAGTCCACTACTCTTGCGGGAGTCTCCATTGTACCAACTACTGTATCTCCTTGCTGGAGACCATTTTTACTAACATACTTGTCTTTTGTCTATATTTCGACTGTGAATAGTAACCATGGTAACAGACTACTGACGTGTTCATCTTCTTCAATACCCTTCAAATTGTATTATAAATATAAGTGACCTAAGTGTCTACGCGCAAGTGACCTACAGTACTTTTAACACAATGGTTCACGTTGTCTTTTGTTCAGGATGCTATATTCTTTCACTGCCAATAGTAATTCACAATCCATACATACATGCATGTAGTAGGTTGTGTACTTTATGAAAACAGTGGATTCCAGGGAGGGGGAATGAGAGGTTATCTTTGTGTGTTTTAATTTATCCTTCTGACTGCACACCATATGTGGATCTGAGATTAGGCACAGTTGGAAGCACGTGACTTCACAGTTTCACATAAGGCATTTATACACACTCCTCAGGTCAAGTCCACGTAAAAGATCATATCTGTGGCAGGATTAAGGCCCACTTTTGATTAACTGTCCCAATAAACTGCACACTCTACCTTGATGAAGATGAAGATATTTTCATTTCAATAAGTACACATAGAATGCAGGTGTATGTCTGACATGCAGAACAAATATCTTGCTTAAAGTATAAGTTTGAAGTCATTTCATAGATATCATGCAGAGATGAAAATTAATACAACAAATGCCATTTATTTATTTAGTACACAAAATACATGGGAAGGGGAGCAATTTAAGTAAGGGTAAAATAAATGAAAAAAACGAACATGTAAACATATACAATTGTACAGTGTCAATCTCTAAAACTGTAGGGACGCATGTATGTGTTAGCAACTGGAACCTAACTAGTGGTTGATGCAATGCATAATGATTAGCCTAATGTTGACACCTGGGACCAGCCAGTATTAATGTCAGGCCAACACTGGGTCAGAAATCGGGGTTCTTTGAGTTGAACTGTATGAAACTGTTTGTGTAAAAGAGTGGCTGATTATGCGCAGTCAGTTTTAAAACACAGAATTTTTTGTCTAGATTGATATACAAAATGTACATACATGTACAGACAGATGTGAATACATATAAAAATCCTTCCATATTGACTCAGTGAAAAGAAAACTTCACATGTAAGTTCTAATGTTACAAGGAGACTGTTAAATAGTCATCATGTTGTTCAGCCTAATAGCTTGGCAGGAATGTCTGTGTCTTACAGACCATGTTACAAGTTGGTGCATGAGAAATGATTAACATCAGACAGACAGACAGACAGACAGACAGACAGACAGACAGACAGACAGACAGACAGAAAGACACATGCAGACAAAGATAGAAAGACAGACAGACAGAGACAGAGAGACAAACAAACAAACAAACAAGCAAACAAACAAACACATTAATAATAGTATTCAAGTGTTTTGTAGACCATGACAGTCAATATTACATACTCTACTTGTCAACTCATTGGTTTCCTAATAGATTCATTTTACAATAAGATGTACATGTATTTTGTGCTGGGCTGGCACTTTGGTGATTTCTTTCTGGCATTTTGCTTTCTCATCACGTTTTGAGATGCCATTGTTGTGGTCAAACATTAAAAGAGACATTATTTGTTAGACTAAGTCCCATTGTTTGCCGCTGCAATTGAGGTTAGGTACAAACACACCCAATGTAATAAACAGATATTCTACACATATGCATACGCCAGGGTACTACCAGTCAGGTGACAACTATCCCTCTCAGTAGCATGCATAATGCCCATCACATATATATGGCTTTGTGCAGTGAGGCATGTAGTTGTGTCTAGCAACATGGGAAAGTTGATATGTTTCATGAAGCTCAGTGTATTACACTATACATGTATCTTGATAGAATGAATCTACTTGATCTTTCAATGATTGTACATGGAGAAGCCTAATAGCAAAATGTACCTTATTTTCAACCCTTTTGCCAAGGGTGGTAACATACATATAGGTAAAACCTACCAATATTCCCATGTCATTTTATCAGGGTTCCCAAACAAAATCATGATGAATTTCTCTGGAAGACACTGCTACTTTCACATTTTCTGTTACCGGGGTTCCCAAAGTTTAAGGCAAAAACACTTCATGCATTGTACCATTCATCATGGATAACATTCAATAATCATCAGAAAGCATATATATTAGATTGGGCAATGATTTATCCATAGTGATGTCTTCCTGTCTGTTATCTTAAGGTATTGTATTCTTCTTGTGAACAATTTAGACTTAATGTGTTGTAGGTTTGTGGTTCTCATATACAAATGTCAATATGTTAATATACCCTCTAAGTTTAGATGAGCCAGAGAGTGACATCATTTACATATAGTTAATAGTATGTAAATATCTACAAATATGCATGCTTATAACAACTGTTGGAGTGTGGCTAAGTTAATCATTTGCTGTGCTGATAGAATTACATAGTAGTGGTAGTATGGTCATTTATTCTGTACATTGAAGGCCATCGACCCAAAGTACAAATGTAGTTGCTTAATGTTGAAGATAGAATTACAAGTCGTCTTGTTCCTATACAGTGAGTATTGTTACCACTTACACCTCCACAGCATCCAGACTACATAACAAGTGGTTAGCGAGACAGCAACCAAAATCACAGATCGCTCTGTAAATAGACTGTTACCCAGCACTGCTCAGTAGGGAAAACACATGCTATTGGTCCGGAAATGTAACCAGACATTAATACACTGGATTCATACCCTGGATGTCTGCAGCAAATTTGACCAAACTTTCACATAATAGTTTGTAGACATAGAATTATGAAAATTATACTGGTATAGTGATAAGTAAAGGATAGGTAGGAAAGGGTAGGAAAATCACAAGAAATGATAGGTTGAACTAAAATGGAAATGTAGGTATCTCAGTTTTATGAATTTTGAGAGACAAATTCACCCGATGCTTGAATTGGCTGAAAGCAAGAAAGGCAAAAAAAAAAAAAAAAGAAAAAAAAAAAAGTAGAGTGGTTGTGTTTCTAAAGGAAACCAAATCCAAAACACAACTAATTTGAATTTCAGTGTTTACATAAATTATAAAATTCACTGCTTTATGTGGATACAAGACTCATATTAGTCTAGCTGCTAGACCTCGGATGTTCTTCCAATAGAATACGACACATGACCGAACATCACTATCTACTTGTCTGTGTCACTATCGAGGATCATGGAACAAGCCCTCACTATGAACTTCGTTCGCTTATCGTATCAGAAGAAAGCCCGAATTTCTAGCAGCAAGACTAGACTCTTATGAGCTTGTGTGACATTTTGTGCAATCGTCCCTAAGTAAGTAATAGCGTCGGAATGTTAGCAATTGTGTGTGAAACTACTAGGATTAAATATATCTCAAGGAATAACAGTTAGGGATAGCAAAGTATTATAGATGTTGAAAAAAGTTGACAGGTTTAAACCTGCTGTTTATACTCATTCATACCATACAATGTGAACTACTCTGTAGAAGATTTGAGAGATACTCAAGGTCTACGAGACACTACTGAAGTAAAAATAATGTACCTTTACTGTCTTGGAGGGGTTATGGTGTTCTTGTTACGCAAGATAAAATAGACTGTGGTTCTAACAGTGTGACCCAACATAAAGGTGTTTACATGCACCTGATGTACCAGCTTATCGTAAATCAAGTCTTTTGTGAATGAATTATGCATACCTTACAGAATTATTTTACCTGTGGGCCATTTCAAATTTCAGTACTTGTCACAGTTTCAGTTGTCATTCATCATTCTACTTTGCTTGACCTGTTGCACAGCTGAGCTGCAATAGGTATAGTGTGGATGCCAACGTGGTCTTTAAACCTGTCTAAAAGCGAGATTTGAAAGATTTGATGAAGGATATTAGCACTAGACTGAGGTATAGAACTCTAGATATTTCCAATTTGCTAGCTCTGTATCAGCCTGATGTTGCTATGGCACTGGGATTACATGCTATCATTACATTTGACATCATCATGAAGAGAAATAAATTTAAAACTTATTTTTAATTCATTTTGGAATGTTACGGTCATTCCTTCATTATCTATAAAGTTGAATGTTGTGCAATGTATCAGAGAAGCTTTTAGTTCAAATCTCTGAGTTCTACAGGTATATACTGGAGTTATTCCTTACCTAAGTTATCACATTTTTGTGTGGAAATTTAAGAAACAGTTGTGCTGGTTCTCCTTTCTCTGTCAGAAAGTTTTCCAAACCTTTGTAAACAGACTGTCATTATGTGTATATTGTTACCATTTTGCTATCAATGGTGGTATTATTAAAATTAGTCAGTACCCCAGGTTCATGATAAACATTATATTTTTTTACAGGTCTTGCAAAGAATGCCGTCAGGCAATGGCTTTGTTATAGAGTATCAGATATTAGGACATGGACTAACACTAAGTAAAAGTCTGTTGTGAGATGTTTTATGCTAATTATCTCTAAAGTTGATTCGTCCAATATTTACATGTAGGAAATGTATTTGAGCTTGGTTCATATATTTAGTGAGTAACTACGTACTTATCAAATTGCCACCTGTTTTTTGAGTTTTAAGAAATTTAGTCAAAGCTTTATACCGTCCTTAAAAATGTTTATCAAGAATGTACACTAATATTGACATAATTCTGCTAGACTTAAAGTTTAGCCTCAGTATATTTAGAAACTTACCCAAGGGAGCAATTTTAGTTTACATCTGGTTCTCCCAGTTGTGTTTTCTGCAGAAACTTACAACTCGATAGCTGAGTAACTAGCTATTTCATGAGTGAAAGTAACTTAAAAGCTTGAACAAGTTGCCAAGAGTACATTAGTGGTGTTTGTCATTCTTGAACTTTCTTTTGTTTTATGGTTCCTTTCAAAGTGAATCATTGTGAATAATATTAAACTAGAAATGCTGGATTTGCTGACCAAAAAGTGGAATTAGGAGAAACAGGGATATCATGAAATGTAGTAAAGAAAGCAGATTTTTGTCACTGATTAAAACTATTGGTACTTTCTTGCCAAAATTGCTTAACAAAAAAAGAACAACAACAACAACAACAACAACAACAACAACAACAACAACAACAACAAACCCCCCCAAAAAAACAAAACACCCCAACAGTTTGCTATTTCTGAATTCTGTTTTAGACTTTAATCTCAAAAAAGAGATTTTGTGCATTGACTGCATTGACACAATTCATACAATTTTACTGGGATATGTGCAGGTTTTTTTTTCATGCATGTCTGAAGTGAAGGAATGCTGTACTGGATGTGATAATAGAATCAGTTACACCAGGTACGTCCAGGTTTTAGGTAACTTGTTGTTTAATACTTTACATGTTTTTTTTTGAAGATATGTCAAATGTGTGATCAACCCTAGAGACTAAGAGCCCAGCAAATGTTAAGTTAGAGATGTACAAGTGTTTGCATTACAATTGAAGTACATCATTTATGTGGCGCTTATAGATGTCAACATACACAAGAGGTGGTAAAGGTCACATTCTGGCTTTGCTATAGGAAACAGTAGTCATAGCACAAAAATCACAAAGTGACAACTTATTTACTACTTTAAAACTTGACAAGATGAATGAGGTAAAATCAAAAGATGAAGTTTTGCTTGAGGGTTTAGGGAATAGCATTGTTTTGTTTGTCAGAACCCTGGAAATATGTTATTTAGCCCCCTGTAGGCACTCAGCCCAGAGGAGGCTATTACATTGGGTTCATCCCAATCTAATTAAAATATGATGTGGTGTAAGTGGCTATTGTCTTTATTTACCTCTTTACCTCGTTTAAATCAGGATAAGTGTGACATTGGCAGCCGCATGCGCATACTGGAGAAATTGGAAAAAATAACAAACAAACATAAACACACAGGATTGTGTTGACAACATGACCCATCAGTGGCGGTGCCATCTCTTGACCCGAAAGAAGCTTGCTGATTGGTTGAAGAAATCTTTCAATGTCTGAAGTCTTCTAATTACTTTTTTTGCAAAGAAGGCCACAAACCCAAGTGTGTTTATATACAACATAAAAGATGTCGTTCAGAAAAGATAATTGAAGAACTCTATGAAATTTTAGAGTCTCATTTTGAAAGTATTACCGTATAAATGAAATATGCAAATTCATTTAACTTTGAGATGTTCTGTAATCTACTCTGTGACATAAAGTGATCATATGAAGGTTTCCATTCAGCCCTCTCAATCTCGAAAAGAATTTGCTTCGTAGGTCGTCATAACGATAGCCTGTTTATGGCGCTGGGAGGTACAACCAGCTAATAATGCATCTATGCAGCACCATTAACAGGCTATTATAATGAGGACAAAATGCTGTGTGATACTCATTTCTAGAGAACTTAGAAGTCTCGACATCATGTAGGTAAACTACATGATTGTACAAAAGGCTGACAATTGTGACAAAAAGGAATGTGTTGAGTAAACAATAGCCACAATACCCATATCAAATGTTGACGGAATATAGCCCCAATCCCATGAAATGATTATCAGTTGTTATCAAAGTTTAATCATTCACCTGTAGTGATATGTAAGATTCAGTTACTAAAGGTTATATATGGGTCAAGCGTCATGGTCAGTTCTTGGTTTCTTTCCCACTATAGCCCAGTAGGAGACATGCCATGTGTTGGTTGTATGCATAGTTTTCATAAACACCATGTTGACCTGTGAAATGAGCTTGATGATAGTACATGTATAATTACATGTATACTTTAATTGTCTAGTTGTTATACGTTGGGCTCTATTTTCTATAATCTCTCACTCCACACCGTATAGTCAAATGCCTTTATCTAGTACAACATTCCGTTCTTACCACTGAAAGAGGTAGTTTAATGCTATTGGAGCAGAGCATTGATGTAAAGTGATTGTAACTAATACTCAATGCTTATAATCTAGTAGACTCTCTCACAGTCCTCGGAACTTCGCTTTACTAAAATCGACGCTAAATGAATTATTTTGTATGTACCGATACCATCTACATAACGTACTCTATCGTACTCGAACAACCTTGTACTGTGCGCCCTCATCGACCACATAGAGATATATGTTCGTTGACGTGTGACTGTGACGCTCCGTGTTATCGCGAAGTCCGAGCTTCGCGATAACACGGAGCGTCGCAGTCACACATCAACAAATGGTTATCTCTATCATGGTCGATGAGGGCGCACAGTACAAGGATATTCGAGTACGGTTAATTAGCTGGCATCGGTACATACAAAATAATTCGTTTAGCTTTAATTTTAGTAAAGCGAAGCTCCGAGGGCTGTAAGAGAGTCTAATAATCTAGTTGGCATATGTGCAGTGCGATATGGGCTCGATTTTCTACGATCTCTCTCCATGTATAGTCAAAGGAACATAATCTACTGAAAATCTAGCTAAATCTCCTGCTGCTTGTGAAAGTTGAGAGGTTGAGTGTGTGTCTAGTAAACTGTTCAAAGGAAACAATTACAACCCATATGTGATATATATATATATGATGGATTACTACTGACATGTGCTATTCACCCTTTCACAAACAGATCTAGCTAGATTTTCAATAATGTGGAGAGAGAGTTTACAGAAAATTGAGAGTAATGTATGCATAATTTATACATATATAAATAATGGTAGTATATGGAGCTGTATGTACAATGTATGAATCCAACCATATCTCACTAAATAATTTACTATTTAATTATTAGGCAAAAAAAAATAATTGTGTATTGCTATTTCCAAAAACATGGCCTCAGAAAACAGGGTAGGTAGGTCAGAATTTTATTTTACTTTATTTTATCTTTTTAATAGTTTTTGATTTTTGAAAAATGTTGCTTTTGACCCAAAACCAAACGAAATGACGGTCAGAATACAAATGAACCCCTTCTGTGATAGTTTGATGAAATATGTACAAACAGCATTATGGAAAGCAAGGAGACGTAGGCGGACAAAGAATGTCTTATCATTTTTTTTTAAATGTTTAAAAAAATGTTTAGGGATGGCGGCTTAAATTAGGGTCGGTCGAGTTATCGGAAACACACAATTTTTCATTTTGTGTAATATGACATGTTTATGAAATGAATCCATAATGATCAATTGAACCTGAGGGTCCCCAAGTGTTTTGAAAAGTGACTTTGATTTTAACACAAATTAGTTACAAATGTAGAAGTGTATGTTAAGTGCATAAAAATAGAATCTTAAATATTGTGACCTTCACCTAAAAAATATTGACCCTGTAGTTGTTGTATTGTCTGCTTTGCCTTTATTATGGTTTAATTACCTAAATTTCCCCAGTGTAATTAAATTCACTGACTAGAAAGTTGTTTGGACTGTGTAATATGAATCGTGGGTCATTGAAATAATGAGTGCTTGCAGTTACAGTGGGTGAGTAACAAACAATAATAGCCCTACAAGTTGGAGGCAATGTGACCACAAACCCAGTTTGAATTTCACCAAATACACTGCTGGGGTTTGACCTGAATGTACTAACACAGTCATATGTTGTTGTTTTTTCTTCCAGTGTGCACAGTTTGTAAGTTAGAAATATTATATTTCAAAATAACCACCATGCATGTCATAGTGTCAGGCTCTTGTATCCTTCAAGTTAATAATGTTTTTGCTCTTTTGTGATTGATCTAAAGTAAAAAAAAAGCAAACATGTTGAAAGCTAAATATTAAATGTTTTCGGCCTAAGACATGTGACAGTGTAATTTATTTAATGAGGTTTCAATAATTTATTTAAAATTAATGAAGCGTTGACAACAGACTTTATACCATGGTGCATATAAAGTACCAGTAAACCTCCTTCCCCTACCAATCCACCTTCCATGGTGGAGGGTGGGATGGATGGGTGTGTGTGTGTGTGTGTGTGTGTGTGTGTGTGTGTGTGTGTGTGTGTGTGTGTGTGTGTGTGTGTGTGTGTGTGTGTGTGTGTGTGTGTGTGTGTGTGTGTGTGTGTGTGTGTGTGTGTGTGTGTGTGTGTGTGTGTGTGTGTGTGTGTGTGGGGGGGGGGGGGGTGTGGGGTGTATGTGCGTGTTTGTGAAGAAACTGACCTGTCTCTTAATACATTTGAGGGAGCAGAGTGCGATGACTTACATGTATTGCAGGACAGCCTCTTCTAAATGTACCTAATACCCTGCAACACAGTACAATGCACATTGTGTGTATCCAAGGCATACATTATATACATATAATACTACTAAGCCTGTAATAGTGTTAGTTGCAGTTGTGTATTGTATATTCGGTACATGCATGTTATTTGATAAAAGCATTCCAACTTTTCTCACTTGGCAGAATTTAATGAACCAGTCTGTATATAGAGCTCTTTATTATATGTTTATTTCATGTATACTTCTTGTACAAGGTTAACCACATATAACTCTTTTATTTGTACATTTCATTGACAACAAAGAACTTGTCAGTGACTTGTTGTCAGTTAAGTGCTCCCATAGATCCGCAACATCAAGACATCTGTTCAGAATCTGTACTTTCCAACTCATTTTGAGTAGATAGTGCACTTACAAAATGTGTGATGTGTCTTTTGCAAACTTTTAAAGTGATTTGAATGAGATGTTTGAAGTGTTATGTGAGTAGGCGTATATGTACAAAAGGGTGTCCAGGTTGTCTGACTGGTTTGTGTTTGTATAGTTGCCTAAACATAGAACTAACAATAGATCAAATTGAATCAACATTGTCTGTAAGCATGCCTTGTATTAATGATTGTGGTGAGGGTGAGGTAACAATACATGTAGAGGAATATATTGTTCCCAAGGACATTTCAATAAAACAAGGTTCCTTTCTCATGCCAACAATTTTCTCAGCTCTAGTGGACTTGTCTTAATCTCAGTGTAACATTTTCTAGGTCACTCAAACCTTTGTGTTCATGTTACGTGTTTTTAAAAAACTTTTCCATGTTTTCTCACAGCATTCGTAGCTATAAATAACTTTATCTTGACAACACTGCGTGAGAACAGCCTTTGGCTCAACAGTCTATCGAGTTTTTAAAAAGTCTACTAATACTAAACTGATGTACCTTACACATGTTCATTACAAGTTTGTACATTTGTTTATCTCAGAGTTTCCTATTTGGTTGCATGTGTATGTATGATTACATTTAAAATGATATAGATTAAATGTATGAAATGTGTTGTAGAAGAAAATCTAGTAAAACTGACAAACTCCTTGTATGTAGTAATGATATATATGTAAAAGGTGTGTGTGTGGGGGGGGGGGTAAGACATTCATCTTTTACTACACTTTATAAAACTGCAAATATCATGGTTTCATTTAGAATTCACTGACACTTAAAGAGAACGCAGTTTGTATCTTTTGGGGTATTTAATGTGGATACAGGTCAAAGTTCTTTTAGATGCATACCGTCTAAGTATCATTTACGTATATCAACCAGAAAGTTCAGGATTTATCATGATCCCGGATATCCATGTCTGGAAATTGTACACCAACTGATCATCAAATGAAACCTTACAATATGGTAATATCATAACTAGGCAAAGCCCATGCATAAGCTTGCGCAGGATAGATTCATTTGTGACTGGCTGTCTCATGATGATGTTGTAGATATCGCCCTCTGCATGGAGAATGTGAAGTATATAGAACATGCATGCGTAGTCATTGTGCCGCAATGCATCCTTTGGGTAAAACCACCCGAAAAAGTCACATAATATATAGGACGTGTATGCGTACTAGTCAATGAGCCGCTACACGGCCGCTTTGCAAGCTATTAATGGTGTATTCAGTGTCATATACATGTGTAGATTAACTTGAACAGTAACTTTCACTACAAATCGCAATATCTGAACACATACAAATTATAGTCATTGAATGAGGTTACTAAAAATTAGTATGTGAAATTATCAGCCACATTTCAGTCTTTGTCACCAGATTAAATGAATACTCAATAGACTGTCATATTTCTTTTAGTTTTGACAAATTTTGTGAACATTAGATCTGATGTAATGGCTTTGGCAGGATAATCATTACAGAATCAAGCCATTAGCTAAGGAAGTGGGTTTCTTATCTTTCTTATCACTGAATAATGTTTGTTGGCAATATTTACAAATGTGATAAAGCACTACATGTATTACACAACACATCAGGCAAAGCTAAGCTCTATATCTAAGTGTGAAGCCCCTAATGTCATATCAGTTGTTATCAGTTTTACTGACCCATTACTAAGTATCAGTGACTTTGCAAATAGCTTTAGAGAATGATGCAAACAATTTTTATGACACCCAACTTGCTGGCTCACTAAGTCGGGAAAGTTGCACTTGAACTGCTAATGCAAAGAATCCGTCATATTGTGTTTGGGGAGAACAGTGTGAGTCAGCATGGCTGCATGATTGTAATGTTTTGTACACTGTAATGATTATAAGTAATTGGCAATTTCATAAACATTATTCACTGATGAGAGTGGACCTTAATTACAAGGTACTCTTTCAGTCTGTATATGACTGCACATTACCCTCTGTATGTAATTTAATTGATTGTAAGTTTAAGAGGCATTGACTTAAAAAAGATCTATCACGACTTTATTCATGTTAATGTATGAATTACTAATACTAAATGCTTGAGTCTGAAGAACAACATAGTGAATAGGAACTGGTGGTGCATGTAGTGTATCATATGTCATGTCACTTTAAAATTCCATGGAAGTGTATTAAATTATATGGTTATTGAATTGAATGATTTCATGTTTTATGACGTTTGTGAGTACACTGGATAGCAGTGTGTACTAAGCCATGGTGTATAAAACGAAAGAAAGGGAGGAGGGAAGTCAACAAAAGCATGGGAAACTTGCTTTACAGGTGATGTTTGTCATTCTGACTCAGACAAACTCTTTGTTATTTGTACTGCTGGGAGTTATTGTTGGAGAACAGACCCTTAGATAATGCTGTAATCTGTGTTGTCAATAGCAACTTTGAGTTCCAACTTAACCATGTCTTAACAATCAGAACCATTATATATATATAGCACTTACTGTATCTTTGAGCTATAGAACTAAACACAACAAAACGTAATCGTGTTAGGAAGCACAAGAACATATAACGAGATTATACAATACACAACACAGAAATGACCTTATAGTAACTTAGCCTGAAATCCATGCTAAACCCGGAGGCTACATATAATGTCTCAGAATCGGCTTGGCTGACGGCCATTTTTAGCTCTCTGGGCATCTGTTTGTCTGTCTATCCATCTGTCGTCTTTCTGTATCATTCATATCTCAAAACCCCCTAACTTGTTTGGAATTAAATTTGGTAATATTGACATTATGTGAACTAATGCAGAGATCTGATTAGGTTTTGATAAACACCCATGAATATTAATGGTGTATTTGCATAGATAGCAACTTTTTGGTAATTGGGCAATATCTTCAGAATGCAGGCTTTGAACTTCTTATAATTTAAGACACATGTTGATGGTAACAAAACTTGTCGATGTAGCTCATAATTTTGATGATTTTTTGCATAATTAATTATTTTCAGGTGATTATAAGCAAATATGTAAGTGTGCAAGCTTCAAATTTAACATAACTTGGCATGCATATTGATATCACAAAATGCATGTCGTATTTAAAGCTTGTTGATGTGGCTTTTAACTGTAATGAGTGATTCAGGGTGTTTAGTAGAAGCTGACAGCCAGAGAAATGTCCACTTACATGTTATTGTTCAAGTAACTTTCACTGAAGTTTTAAACAACAGTAAACTGTACAAAGAACATAAAAAATTAATTTTGTGATTAGAGTGACCTTCTTTTCTGTTTCTCTTTACCCGATCCACCCAAATAATCAGCCCTGACATCAAATAAAATGTTTTAATTTACATCCACCCTTGATATTTTGTGGAGCAGCACCCTTTCTGGCAAAAATAAGCAAGTGTGTGGACTGTCAACTACAGTCATGGCGACTGCGACAACACTTGTTCAAGAACAGAGCATGTCTTTCTCTGAAGGTCAAGGTCAGAGGTCAATATCTTAAATGAAAGCTTGCACTTGATAAAAGTGGGTTAGACATTTGAATGGAGTCTCTATGTATTACAGTTTTTGAGTTGTGCCTTTCCGATCTACACCCAGTTACTGAAACCATAGACCCTCCACCAGTTGGTGGAGGGTCTATGCTGAAACCCACCAGTAACACTGTGGTTAAAACTTTCAAGACTATATAAGACATTGAAACTAACCAGTAGAAACTTGTATTAAGTTGTAGGTCAAGTTACTTTCAGATCTCAGTTGTCAAACATAGTGAAACCACATGTTAGTATGTACATGTGTATATGTAAAATCAACCATCTTAGTACCATTGGTCAAATATGAATGTATTCCTGGACATTTTACTCAACTTTCCCTCTAAGTCCTAGTCATCTTTCTACCACGAGGGTGTTTGTTTGTTTGTTTGTTTGTTTGTTTGTTTGTTTGTACACCAAAAAACCCCACAAGTTGAGAAAGACAGGATTTAATGCAAGAATGATAAGAGAATTTTTGCAAAACAAATGTAACCTGGGCAGCATTGCTTGCAGTTACAGGTAATTGGCAAGATGCCAAATGTCCATGGTGGAGAAAAATGAATAAAAAACAAACATGTTGACGTTGGTTAAAAGGTTAGAAACCAATAGTCCTTTACATAATGACAGCGCCATTATTACAACAATATATCAAAGTGGAAAGATTGTCACAGTGTGATCGCTACAAAGAATCATGTGAACAGAAAATTAAAAGAGTTGAAGAGCTGGTGAATTCTTCATCGTACTTGTGCCATATGAATATGTTGTCACACAAAAAACACTTTCAAAAAGCAAGACTTGATACATGTGGAGTAGTACTGAAAGCTAAAAACATTTTTTAATCACATATTTTTTTATGCAAATAAAAGAGACACAATAGTCAAGAAACTGTATTTCAATTTAAGGGCAAGGCTGACTTAATCCTACAGTTCTCAGATAAGTGAATTATTATTGTCAGTGGAGCTATAAAGATTACATTTGATAGTTCTTTTGTGTTGGACTACCTTTATTTTTGGTTCTGCCAGACAACTGATTTTCTTACCCAAATTTGAATTGAATAGGATTGTTTGTTTATTGGTTTTCAAGGACACCTTAGTACCCAAATGGGTGTCATGTCATGCGGGTGTCTTGTCATTCAGATGTCACGGAATAAAAATAAATTATGGATGTACCTAACATAAGACCTACATTGCAGTAATGCATTAACAAATCCAGACTTTAACATATTTATTTTTAATTTGGACAGCCTTATACACAAAAATACAAACATTTGTTTATCTGAATAGGAACTGAGCTTTTAACAAACACGTAAATTCCACAGCTGCATTGGACCATGGAGGTAGGACGGTGTTTCTACCTCCGTGATTGGACCATGGTGACAAGTGAAAAAAGCACAAACCCTCAATTGTAACAAATATTTCAAGTGTGTCTATACGGGCATAGATAGCTATAAATCAAATCATTGAGTTGTTCAGTTCCATGAACTGAAAGATTATCTCTTAGTATTTGTATTTCGAAGTTGTAAATGACCAATTTCATGAACTTTTTTGCAGAGGTGAATCAAAACTAATGTGCACTAAGTACTACACCACAAATTCTCAAAAATGAGAATTTGTGGCTGCCATCTTGGCTTTTATAGGCGAGTCACCCCACTCTTCAGCTGTGAAAAACTCTGACAAAAAGTTTCGAAATGTCTGCAAGCGTTTTGTCTGCAGAATGCACCCCTGACGTGCATGAATGATTGACATTTCAAATGAAAAGCGCCCTCTGTAGTGAGCATGGTGTTGACAACAAATGAAAAATGTTGATTTGTCAGATAACTAGAAGAAAGTATTTATGTAATGATATCTGCAACCTTGACAGACTTCTACAGCTATCAATCAATCAATCAATAAACTTAAGCCCAATTGGCTGAAACCAATCTTCCCTGGGGCTAGTAAAGTTAACAACATATGTGCATTATGCCTAACTGATGTTTTGTGTTCTGCCAATAGCAACTGGTCATTACATTGTATGTGTACCCTTTAGTAGTTGAATACTGACTACTTAGTGTCGTATAATGTCAGCAAAAGGTAATCCCAAATCTTGTAAACATATTGAATACACAGATGTTGAAATGTCAGTCAGGGAATAATGTATTATTGTTGTTGTGATGTATTTGTGTTCACTTGTAAACTAGGTATTAGGGCCAGTGCAGTCCATGTTGAACCATTCTCGCAAGCCAGAGCACATATATGAATTCTTTGTCCTTTGGGTGGGTGCATCTTGGACAGTGCCATACATGAGGCTGTGGTTTACGACAATGTGTTGAACACACCTGTTGACATGATAGTGCCCTCAGTGGCAAGAATAAGATATCATTGTGTTTTTGTTAAACATCATTTTGTGTACTCCATAGTTTCGTAGTCTGACACTAATCTTATGATCTGATTAATTTTTTATAAAAAGTATTAAAGGGGAACACGACTCCAGGAAATAGAGACATTTTCATAAAGTATGGGTTCTGGAGAACCATTTCATGATGTTACATCACCTAAAATTACGTGTCATTTCAGAAAAGCATCAAATTGATCTTTACAAGGGTATCTTTGCTATGGACTATTGCATCATGGGAGTCAGCAGAAATGAAATTGCCAATTACTTATAAAAAGACAGTGTATTTGTTAATTAGTGGTCAATATCTAGGTAATGTAGTGGCAAATTTAAATCTTGAGCGAAAGCTCAGTTTTGAATCTGTCAGTTGAAACTTTACTAGTTTTAAAATCACATCTGTTATTGGAGAGATCTGTCTCTGTGTTTATAACAACAGTTAGTGGCAATGCAGTTTGAATGATACAGTGTAATTTGAAACTGACCATTATGGGGTCATGAACTGAATGAGTCTTGTACATTGACGGTGATTGACAATAAATGATAGTCAGCTGTACTTATAGAAATTATTGTTCAATGTAATCAGTTTTCAAATTCACATGTAAACATTGGTTCAGGATTCAACTTAGCTGTATGTGTGTTATATCTGAATTCATTTATTGTGAGTTTGTTAATGTTATATATACATTGTGGTAATGATGGATTTTGTAATGTCTCACAAAAAATTAAGATGACCCAGAAAAATGTCCCACTCTTTGCAAAAGCTGGCTGCAACACTGATGTAAACATATAGTATATCAGTTAGTGATTTTTGATAACCATGGCGATAACTTGAAGTGATACTAGAAAAAACACTTAATATCACATCATCATACACGAGGTGACAAAATGTATCAGAAAGAAATTTTGAATTCTATTTTGAATTCTATTTTATTGTTACTGTACAAGCTTTTGTTCAACCTGACAATAGTAAGATAACATGGATTGGAAATATGGGGTAGTACATTCTCATCTTATCTAAAGCCCATTTTCAGTATACAAAAATATGTGTGCATTGCATAACATTCTCTGGTGTCAGAGAGTCATCATCTCTATATCAAGAGTTCTGAGGTTGTCTCAATATTTCAAACTTCACAAACTGTGTGTATTAACTTTCATATTTGAGTTGTACAATGGAAACCTTCCTCATAACCTTAACGACTATTTTCAAATTGTTGATCATAGTCAAATTACCAGAAATAAACTTGTGAGAAACCTAGCCATTCCTTAGACAAAAACAGCTGTCGGTCAATTTGGATTCTCATTTGAAGGTACTAAATGGTGGAATAGGTTACCAATTAATATATAAAGGTTCTCGTATCAAAATACCTTTTAGGAAAGCTTTTAAAGCAAAGCATTATTTATGATATGTAGACAAGTCACCTTCTCACACTCTCTCCTCTCGCCATCATTTACCTATTTCGTTGTATTAGTAATGCACATCCAACTCATTTAGCCCTTTACATTGTCATTGCACACCGAATTTGAGAAGGAGCCAAACTCAAATAGTGAAAAGCTATTTTTTTGGCCTCCAAAATTGCCAATGTCTTGAAATATTTAGTTGACATGCATGTATGATATCATTTCCTTTTCTTTTCTCTTTTGGCAATAAAGTTAATATTAAAAAAATCTTGGGGCAATAACAATTGCATATTGTTTTATGCATGAACACATGTCATAGGTCACTGCTTGCGACATGAGGACTATAAGATGGTGACATGTTGCAATTATGCATCAAGCAATGCAAGAAGCAACAAGTTGCAGGGAATCTGACATGTCGGATTCCTTGTGATGCACCTGATTACGTCACAGTGCCCTGTGATTATGTGTACATGAAGTAATTTGTTGTACGCAACAAATTGTTTAGTGCATTGATCACTGTGTGAATAACATGGGCTTGATATAGCACTACAAAATTACTGATTTTACATAAATGTGTATTGATGTGACAATGACAAGACATTTTCTACAACATGTAGTTTCCAGTCAATTCATACGTGTGTATATTATTAAATGTGGTGTAAGCAGTGCCTAACATTTAGGTATTCTGTTAATCACTTGTCCAAATTGTGTGCCATGATGCCACTTTTATGCATATGAAATGGTATCATCCAATATTGATGATCTGTCCTTCCTATACTGTAAAATGGTATGGTCCAACATACATGTACATGTATGCTGTACTTGACAGTTTGCAGTGACATCTAAGGGGTACTTGTAATATTATTGTATTATATTGCAATGTTCAATTTGAAACATATGTGGTCATATATACTCCCAGATGAATGTTTTGTGGAGAATTCTGAAAATTTGCCCCCATGGGTGCAATGGTCGTGACCTTTCCCAGTCGTCAAGGCGATATGCTAGACTTGTGTACATTATTCCAACTTAAATTAAAACCTTTAAGTGATAACATAAACACATTTAAAAGAAGTAAACAAGTTTTTGTAGAATAAACCAACAGTACTGTTTTTAGTGTAAACTAATCTAATCGGTGCATTGTAGGTAATTTGTCATGCATGGGTAGTTCCATTCACTGAATAGTGTGTAAGCAAATGGGGATATGAGTAAGCACAAGATAGCATAGGGCGCCCTCTCTGGCAAAAAGGAGTTACTTTTGTTTTTATTTCTTCATGTATAGCAATAGTGAAATGATGATGTGTACTGGATTGGTATGTGGGTAAATACTTTAAAAATTATCACATTAACTGTACAGTTGTGCTACAATGCCATTGTTGCTATTTTGATACTGTACTTATTGAATTGTGGGCGTTCCTTCAGTTGAGAAATACAAAAAAAAGTTTACAGCGACTTGTAAATCTTCTGGTGCCAAACCCATAACCTGCTTTACAAGTTACATTCCACTTTCAAATTTAACCCCCCCCCCCCCCCCCCCCCCCATATAATTGCCATGCACGACGGGCAAGTTCGATGTTTGACCCAGTGTAAAAAATCCTAGTGAGTTTCTCAACGCCATAGAAATGCCAGGATTTGTGTCATGGCACACTTCATTTGTAGAAGTATGTGCTATCCATTCAATTGTCTTACTACTATCAGACAAAGTATATATGTTTATTGGCCATCAGTGACTCCTTCCCCTTATGACCTATCGTTGTTCAACAAAATTTTACAATGTTCTTTAGATTTCGATTATTTTCACCTAAAATAAAATTTCAATATTATTATACACTTTCATAACCATGGAAATAAAAAATTTAAAAGAATTTCAAAATTTGAACTAGATTTTGAGAAGTATTTCAAGAATCAAAATCCTCTTCAGAAATAAGGAGACAGTGAGTAAATAAACCTCCTTTTACGAGTGTTGGCTATTCATTTTCTACTAGTTCACTGTTCATGCTAATTCACCTCAGGAGTATAGATTGAACGATGCATCGTTGTGTTGTTCAGCGCTGGCTGAGTGCTGGCTGACAGCATGGCAGGAATGGCGTATCTTAGGACTACCTTATGTTATGATTTGTTTTATTTTATACATTAAACTTTGAATCAGTCGGTGTTGTTGTTTTTTTTACTCCAGCTGGAATAAATTATTATTTTAAGTAATTTTTGACAGAAAATAAAGTCTTCAGTATTTGTACACTACTGCATGACTACTCTATATAGAGGATGTTTTAGTCATTTTTAATGCTGAATATATTTTGATGGATGTAGAAAGAATTTATCGTACAGGATGTAATTGTTGAGTTTGTGATTATTTGTACATTTTATCCATTCTATTGGAATATCTATTTGCTGCTGTTGACAGTACGCATTTTAATGTGTAGCAACAGTTTCCGTAGTAACAGTTTCCATGCTGTAAAGTAGTTAAGTGTCACCCTTCGCAAACCTTATCTCAACATTTATTGCAAGGGTTCAGACAAGCATAACCACTGAAAATTTTGACCTTTGGAGTTTACTTCTAATAAAAAATCTTTATAGGTTATATAAACCATATGTACAAATAAAGTATATAAAGTCATATTTACTATGTGATATAGCTTTTAGGTAGGAAAACAATACTTTAAATATGTCACTTTCATCTGGAAAATTCATAAATCTCATGGGTGTGTATGTCAAACGTAGTCTAGTTAGTCCTACCTGTGGTGGCCATGCAACCTCTTCTGTAGTGATATTTGTAAATGTCTTGATATGAATTATGGTCCCAGACATATAACTTGGTGGCCAACCTTTCCTGTAAACCATGGACAGACTTCCTTGAAGGTGGAGTATTTGTCCCAGTATGTAAAGTGGCTATGTAGTCTTTGAAGGTGACAGTTAGATACACACATATTTCATTGTGTAGCGCATGTACTAGCTACTACCTGGCACGTATAAGAAAGTGTGTCTGAGCATGCTCAGTTCCTACTTATTGCATGATGTCATACTCATACATCAACACTTTTGACACACCTTCAATTGCATGATGTCTAAATTTGTCATGTATACAAGATTACTGGAGAATTGGGGTAGTTTGACCTGACTCTGCAAGTTAGTTTGACCTAAGTACATGCTATACTTTGATAGTCAGTGAATGCATGACTTGTCTTGCAATTGTATTTGTGAGAAGATAGTATCTGGATTTGATGCAAAGAACAAAAAGCAAAACCTCAACTAAGTTGTAGACTATTATATGTGGGTTTATGGAAGTCAGAATGGGTGGCATGATTGTCAGTGTGTTAGTTTTAGAAGTTCCCCAATTCAACACCTACAGCCAACTGTGAAATGATAATTGATAATATATTGTGAAAATAGCAACATGGATGACTTGATAAGTAGATATAAACTTTCAAAAAAAATGACATATTGTCACACAGCAACTGAAGAGACTGTCGATACCAACAGTAAAATGATGGTGTATATTGCGCAGGTAACAACAGGGCTGGATCGGCATATGGATAAACGGGTTAAATAAACAAAACACATAACTTACATTTTGTACTCCAGTTGTACTACAGTGTCATTGGTTCTATATTTGTGTCTTGCAATCAATGTAATATTCTTTTTCTTTCTTCATAAATATAGGTGAAAAAGAATAAACAAGATATTCAAAGTATCTTCACACAACTGCAAGGCATACCGAGTGATCTGCAGACTCAGCTGGACGATATTAAAACTGATATCTCTGATTTAAAAACAAGAGTTACAAATTTAGAAAGTGTTGGCGGACCTACAGTTCCAGGTGACTTGGCTGATAGGGTATGTATACAGTGCTTGGTGACTTAGCTGATAGGGTATGTATACAGTGCTTGGTGACTTAGCTGATAGGGTATGTATACAGTGCTTGGTGACTTAGCTGATAGGGTATGTATACAGTGCTTGGTGACTTAGCTGATAGGGTATGTATACAGTGCTTGGTGACTTAGCTGATAGGGTATGTATACAGTGCTTGGTGACTTAGCTGATAGGGTATGTATACAGTTCCTGGTGACTTAGCTGATAGGGTATGTATACAGTGCTTGGTGACTTAGCTGATAGGGTATGTATACAGTACTTGGTGACTTAGCTGATAGGGTATGTATACATTGTTTGGTGACTTAGTGGGATATGTATAAAATCCTTGGTAACTTAGTACTAGGGTATGTACACAATGGTTGGTGACTTAATTGTAGGCTATATATACAGTGCACAGTGACTTAGTGAATAGGGTATTACAGTGCTTGGTGACTAGGCTATGTATACAGTGTTTGATGACTTAGTAGGGTATGTATACAATGGTTGGTGACTTAATTGTAGGCTATATATACAGTGCATAGTGACTTTAATAGTGAATAGGGTATTACAGTGCTTGGTGACTAGGCTATGTATACAGTGTTTGATGACTTAGTAGGGTATGTATACAATGGTTGGTGACTTAATTGTAGGCTATATATACAGTGCTTAGTGACTTAGTGAATATGGTATGTATTCAGTGCTTGGTGACTAGGCTAAGTATACAGTGTTTGATGACTTAGTAGGGTATGTATACAATGGTTGGTGACTTAGAAGGCATGTGACTTGGTACAGTGGGTATACCTATTACATATAGTGGGTTGATGACTTGGTACAGTGGGTATACCTATTGCATATAGTGGGTTGATGACTTGGTACAGTGGGTATACCTATTACATATAGTGGGTTGATGACTTGGTACAGTTGGTATACCTATTATATACAGTGGGTTGATGACTTGGTACAGTGGGTATACCTATTACATATAGTGGGTTGATGACTTGGTACAGTGGGTATACCTATTGCATATAGTGGGTTGATGACTTGGTACAGTGGGTATACCTATTACATATAGTGGGTTGATGACTTGGTACAGTGGTTATACCTATTACATATAGTGGGTTGATGACTTGGTATAGTGGGTTGATGACTTGGTATACTGGGTATACCTATTGCATATAGTGGGTTGATGACTTGGTATAGTGGGTATACCTACTACATATAGTGGGTTGATGACTTGGTAAAGTGGGTATACCTATTATATATAGTGGGTTGATGACTTGGTATAGTGGGTATACCTATTATATATAGTGGGCTGATGACTTGGTAAAGTGGGTATACCTAGTACATATAGTGGGTTGATGACTTGGTACAGTGGGTACACCTATTACATATAGTGGTTGATGACTTGGTATAGTGGGTATACCTATTATATACAGTGGGTTGATGACTTGGTACAGTATAGGTATACCTATTACATAGAGTGGGTTGATGACTTGGTATAGTGGGTATACCTATTATATATAGTGGGTTGATGACTTGGTACAGTATAGGTATACCTATTACATAGTGGGTTGATGACTTGGTACAGTGGGTATACCTATTACATAATCAGGGCTCGAAATTAACTTTTTTAGTTGGTAGTCACTTTGACTACCACTTTTTAAAACTGGTAGTCAACAGGGAAGATTTGGTAGTCATTCTTTTTTTCAGCATTTAATAATTTATGCATAAACAAAACATTAAGTAATAAACGTTTTTCATGAAATTAGTGACATTCATATTATCCAATCATTTGACCTGTCCTAAAATAATACATGTAATATCATACTAGTATCATAGTAAGTAAATATCATATAAATGATTATTGTGTGTACCAAGCTGTTATTTTGCAATGTCCACTTGGAAACCTCAAACTGACAGTGACACAAATTTTGGCATAACACATACATAATAAATATACACATATTTTACATTCATTCAGTCACACACACATGTATACATGTACAAACACCCACCACCCCCCACCCCCCCACACACACACACCAAACAATTACTGGCCTCAAACATATATACAGGACGTGACTGAGAGATTGACAGAAATAAACTTCAAACACTAACTAAAATCGCTAGTCACAACAAAATTACGTACTTTCCATGTTGTAGTTTATTTCACTGGTGTGAGGTGTAGAGTTACATGTAATGATTAGTGGCTCATTCCATTTCGGGTGTGTGGGTTGCTTGTCAAACTTATAACACAAATGGTCTCAAATCTGAGCATTTATGCTCTTTATTATTATTTACTTTGTAAAAGATAAAACGTCATACGATAAAAAATACACACGGTTACCATCCATTTCAATTTCCCTTAAATTAAAAAATAACATGCTATGACCCAACCCTAGAGAGAAATGGTATGTGCCAAGGCACGTCCCTCAAATCTTATCTGTTACTATCTATAAACACAGGAAGTCATTCTTATTGTGTCTAGGATTTGGCTCCTCCGCTAAGGGCTTCGATAAACGACGTAAATTTTCATCCTTCCACTAAAGTGAGGTATCCTAGTATTGAATGACTAGTTGTAAAATACTATTACATTCGCGATTAGTGGTGGGAGAATGATTTTATTCCGTATATTTTCCTAAGTTTTGTATCATTTTGATCGCAACTGTGTGACATGGAAAAGACAATGAAACAGTCATGAAATCAATAGAGTGTTGCGTTTGAGTAGACGTTATGGCGTTTGTAACATCACAAATAAGCTACATGTATTTTGTTTATTTTACCAAGCCACTGTTATTGACTACAAAGTAAGCAATATCAAACATGCCAGCCGTATCTAATCACACGTAGCTTTAGAGTCCAGTGCTCACGCTACATTGCCAACTTGTCAGCAGTCCTTCCATGCATACGGTGGGTTGGCGTGCCTAGGATTTTCGTGGTAGTCAATGATGACTACCAGTTTTCGAACTTTGTAGTCATTTTGGAAAAACTGGTAGTCAATTGACGCGAGACTACCGCTAATTTCGAGCCCTTCATATAGTGGGTTGATGACTTGGTACAGTGGGTATACCTATTATATACAGTGGGTTGATGACTTGGTACAGTGGGTATACCTATTACATATAGTGGGTTGATGACTTGGTACAGTGGGTATACCTATTACATATAGTGGGTTGATGACTTGGTACAGTGGGTATACCTATTATATACAGTGGGTTGATGACTTGGTACAGTGGGTATACCTATTACATATAGTGGGTTGATGACTTGGTACAGTGGGTATACCTATTACATATAGTGTGTTGATGACTTAGTATAGTGGGTATACCTATTACATTTAGTGGGTTGATGACTTGGTACAGTGGGTATACCTATTACATATAGTGGGTTGATGACTTGGTACAGTGGGTATACCTATTACATATAGTGGGTTGATGACTTGGTACAGTGGGTATACCTATTACATATAGTGTGTTGATGACTTGGTATAGTGGGTATACCTATTACATATAGTGGGTTGATGACTTGGTACAGTGGGTATACCTATTACATATAGTGGGTTGATGACTTGGTACAGTGGGTATACCTATTACATACAGTGGGTTGATGACTTGGTACAGTGGGTATACCTATTGCATATAGTGGGTTGATGACTTGGTACAGTGGGTATACCTATTACATATAGTGGGTTGATGACTTGGTACAGTGGGTATACCTATTATATACCGTTGGTTGATGACTTGGTACAGTGGGTATACCTATTACATATAGTGTGATGATGACTTGGTACAGTGGGTATACCTATTATATATAGTGGGTTGATGACTTGGTACAATGGGTATTTTTTTGTAATATTCCAGGTTGGTAATTTAGAAGATGATGTCGATGATCTACAAAATGTAAGTTTTCTTATTTTTATTTCTTTGAGCATATAAAAGCTGAGCACTTTACAATTACATTTTGTGGACAATTTTATTACAATTAATTGAGATAAAAGTTTGCTGTAAACTTAAATGGTTTGCAAGAAGCCCCCCAAAAAACCACTTGCAGAAGTCTGCAGCTAGTTGTGTATCTCTAGCAAACTGCAAAGTGGAGTTCAACCATTGCAGCATTGTATGCAGCAAACCAACCATTTGCTGCAACTTGCTGCAAGACTTAATTAAGGTTATCCCATAATGCAACTGACTATTGACCATGTGTACTAGATATGCAACACACCTTACAAAGTGTATGAATTTGTTGTCACAGACCAATAGGGAACTTGCAAACCTGCCATGTTGAATGTTGCATCATGGGAAATATGATAATAAATACTAATCAATTAGTATTGTAAACAATGTTGTTACATTGTTTATAACCACGAATGATCAATTCATACTTACCCTGACCAGTGTGGGAGGTTTATTTTATCAGTAGCTCCAGATAAGACATTATGATAACCACAGATAATCCCTTAGTCCTTTGCATCTGAGCATGCTCAGTCTGGATTGCAAGTTCCCTATTGCAAGCCTTTTAAAGTGCATACACATACATGTACTATGAATTGGTGACCATTCTATAAAAGCTTTGAATGTACATGTACACATTTTACAAACATTACTATGCATTTCCATTCATTGTAAACCTACATACAAAACTGTGTACACACACTTCATTGATACAGGATCATGTCATTAAAATGCTGAATTACTACTGTCTAGTCAATGGAATAATTTGATCAGATAGGAATCTTTTCTTTAAGACCAACTTTTTATGTACCACTTTCAAACAATTGATTCAAAGTCAATTCTAGCTCGAATTCCTTGTGATTGGAAAAATTATGATATTATATTAAATAAGATTTAATTTCTTGACAGGATCTCAGTGCTGATGAATGTACTAGCAATCCTTGTAAAAATGGAGGCACATGTGTCAATCTGTATAAAAAGTTTCAATGTCGATGTACAGAGGCTTGGAAGGTAAGTACCAGACTTAACTGTGTTACCGGTAGTCTGCCGTGGGCGCTTTCATTGTAACCTTTTCTCAAATTAGGGGGTGGGCACTTGTTCAAACATCCTTCCATTGCAATGGTTGAAACCTGGGTGTATTGTTTAAAAAACATATATATACTGGTAGATGGATTGCATTGCTGTATGGGTGAATCTATTCTAGTATGGGGGGGGGGGGGGTCAGTGGGGAGTATGTGTATTATATTATAAAATTTCCCACATACTAGAAAACTGGACATGTGGCCCCTGTATAAAGGAGGACGTCTAGTAACAAGTCTTATTATAGACCAAATATCCATCTTATGCACTGCACGTGAGATTTGAGAATGGCATGGAATGCCCACTAATTATTTTACAAATTTCTTCAAGTTGCTTTATTAGGCACAATTAGGCTTGAGTTGTTTACTCTAGTGTGAAACAGTCATACACTAATATTTCGGGGGGGGGGGGGGGGGGGGGGTCATTAAAGGTACAGTGAGATCAAAAGAACAAATGAAACAAACTACAAAAAATCCTGTCTCTTAGATAACAAAGCACTTTTACTAAAATAGAAAACAAAGTACATTCCAGAAATATTGTTGTATGCATGAGTGAAAGTGATGTTAAACTCTCTGAATGTCAAACAAAAGCTAAACACTGCTATAAAAATGTGAACCCATGGTGTATCAATAATACAATGGTTGTAAATGCAAATAAGACCGTAAGGGTCTAAGGCTAATCGGTACCAGACACAGACTTCCTAAAGATGCAATTGATTGCTCACTTAAATCATTCAAATCTGACAGACTGCTGGGTGTTCAACAACTGACCAGCATCTTACAAGGAAGTACCTAGAACCCTTAGCCACATAAACAGCAAGGTATCAGGAAAAATAAGTTCAAGTATTGCCATGCTGCTTAGAATTAGCTGTTACTTGCCTACTGGACAGTGGAAGTCGTATCATGTTTTACAAATCCTTCATTCAACCCCAAACTGACTACTATAATACTGTCGTGGGTAACTCTAGCAATACTCTGTATTAGTTTTATCATCGCAATAGGGAATCTCATAAATTTGATGAGTCTAAAAGTCAGAGCTGCTAATGTCTGTCACTGTGAAGTACTTTACAGAATGAACACTTAGCCCTCTAAGACGTCATAGCAGATTACTGTAAGATTGTACCTGTTCGAGTCAGCTGCTGACTGCTCATTTTGACTCTTTTTCTTTATCTCATCATGCACTTTTGCATAGTTCACTTTGCATTTATTGGTTAAGAGACATCTAAAGGATAATAAATGTCAAGTTTGTTGTATATAGCATTTAGAATCACTTTTAAAGTATTATAGAAAGCTATTCAATAACCCTTACTGCCTTCAGGACTCATACCATTACTTTTTTCTCTCATTTAAAGGGTACAACATGCGAATCAGATGTCGATGAGTGTGTTGAGTATCGAGGCACTGATCTTGGCTGTCAAAATGGAGCTACATGTGATAATACAGATGGTGGCTACAGGTAAATTGGTTTTATTTCAAATCTGAAAAACATGCAGTACTTTCACAGTATGCTTCGGAACTCCTAATTTTGTCCAATTTCTTATTTTCTTTCATTCTTTCCCCCTTCCCTCCCTTTCTTCCTGTTGACCTGCCTGTCTGTCTTCCTTTCTTTCTTTCTTTCTTTCTTTCTTTCTTTCTCTTTCGTTCGTTCGTTTGTGCATCCGTTTGTTCTTGCTTTCTTTCGTTCTTTCTTTCTTTGTCTTTCTTTTTTTCCCCTCCCTCCCTTCCTTCCTATCTATCTTTCTTTCTTTCTTTCTCATTACCATTATTGATGATGTTCACTGTGTATTAGTATCTTAATTTACATATTCATGAGGTCACTACATTTCACAAATATGATTTATGAGTTCACACGTGCTTCAAGTTTTACATGTGTCGTAGTCGAGTGAGTCATAAACATTGAAAACTATGTTTCAAGTTCTACATGTGTCGTAGTCGAGTGAGTCATAAACATTGAAAACTGTGTTTCAAGTTCTACATGTGTCGTAGTCGAGTGAGTCTTAAACATTGAAAACTGTGTTTCAAGTTCTACATGTGTCGTAGTCGAGTGAGTCATAAACATTGAAAACTGTGCTTCAAGTTCTACATGTGTCCTAGTCGAGTGAGTCATAAACATTGAAAACTGTGTTTCAAGTTCTACAATGTGTCGTAGTCGAGTGAGTCTTAAACATTGAAAACTGTGTTTCAAGTTCTACATGTGTCGTAGTCGAGTGAGTCATAAACATTGAAAACTGTGCTTCAAGTTCTACATGTGTCCTAGTCGAGTGAGTCTAACATTGAAAACTGTGCTTCAAGTTCTACATGTGTCCTAGTCGAGTGAGTCTAACATTGAAAACTGTGTTTCAAGTTCTACATGTGTTGTAGTCAAGTGAGTCATAAACATTGAAAACTGTGCTTCAAGTTCTACATGTGTCGTAGTCGAGTGAGTCATAAACATTGAAAACCCAGGGAGTAGGAGAACACCTTGTGCATGAGCAGTATGCTGTCAATGTTAGGTAGTGTGCCAACATGATTAGTTATGCATGACCTTCAAACCTTAAATCAATATTCATGACCAATGCCTTATGTGGCGATTCCTTCGACTGATTCATTCACCAACAAAATTTATTGAGGGGGTGGGGGAGGGAGTTCAAATTTAGCTTTAATATATACTTCAAGGCAATGTTTAACTTACAGCATGTATTCGTTTTATCAATGATTTGTGATGAGAAAGAATAATATTAATGTTATAATAATAATAAAAATAATTATTATTTAATTAGTCAGTTACTATTATTATTATACATGTACTTAATAATTTCATTTATATTATTAATTTTATAGTTGTACTTGTAAACCAAACTGGTTCGGTGTTCATTGTAGATCATCACATGATGATTGTACTGGAGGATCTCACAGTGAACTGTGTGACCATGGTATGTGTATTGATGAGCAGAGGTCTGATCCTGATGAGGTAAGTATAAAGTCTGGAAACTGGTCCTGCAAATTCTTATAAAAACTAATGCTATGTGGGTGACGTCACATTAGTTATGACGTCACCCAGTTGTCTTTGTTCAGTGCGATAATATTTGTTACAAAACTTAAGTTGAATTGGAATACATAACGACATAAATTTATTTCAAGAAACTGGTTGCACAAATTCTTATAACTGACTTATGCTATGTGGGTGATGTCACATTAGTAATGATGTCACCCTCATGTCTTTGTTCACTGCACCTTCACTGGCAGACGTATGGTTATATTGTTATAGAATTAAGTTGAATTGGAATACGCAATGATGGAAGTTTCTTTCAAGAAACTGTAGTCACACGGCCTTTCCAAAATTTGCCATGGTGGCGCTCTACTTCCTGTGTGTGTACCTTGGGGGTATATATGGTATAGGTTACTCGGTTTATCATATAGCACTGCTGCTTTCTTTGATGTCTGAACAATGCGAAAAACGTCCCTGATTTTGCACTTCTACAGAATATAAGGAACAATTTAGCTCTTAGGAAACGGTACTTACTATGAGGTGATGATACCCCCAATTTGAGTGAGGGCGCTGTATTATCAATTTCCTGTTCGCAGTCTGCAATGGCGTAATTCTTATTAGCTTGTGATCTCAACTACATAATGTATGATGCTGAAGTGACAGTTTTTGTCATTATAATGTTTTCTCACATCTAGACTCTCTCACAGTCTCGAAGCTCCGCATAAATAGCTCAAACTTGGGTTGTTTTGTATATATCTACTGCATAATTGTACTCATATACTAGTATCCCAGTATCCCTAGCCCTGTACTGTGTGCCCTCATCGATCACATAGAGCTAACATTTTGTTGATGTGTTAGGTGGATACTAGTATATGAGTACAATTATGCAGTAGATATATACAAAACAACCCAAGTTTTAGCTATTTATGTGAAGCTTCGAGGACTGTGAGAGAGTCTATCTCACATCATGCAAATTAACACACACATATCATCAAGCAAGGTTACACAGTCTATGGAAATCACGGGCCATTGTTTGTAGTTGTAGATTATACACTGTAAGCTGAGAATATAGATGTGGTAATTTTTATCAAGCACTCATTATACAGTGTGGGTGTTTTCATCATCCACTCTGGATTCTGTGATGTGATGGGTTGTAACAAGTTTTTATTGCAGAATAGCTAGAATCATGTTGTTTCCAGATGTCATTGGCACTTAGTGTAGTTGCATAAGCGAAAACAGTGTACATGCACACTAAGTGGTAAAATTGTGTTTCGGTAATAAACAAAAATTGATGTTTGTGTTATTTTCAGCCCAACTATATTTGTCTATGTGATGAGGGTTGGGAAGTAGATCCGGATAGCAGTAGTCCAGCATGCACCCAGGATGTGGATGAGTGTACTAACAGTCAGACCTACCCTTGTTCTCATGACCCACTTGTGTCCTGTATTAACTATCCTGGAGGATTTGTATGTGGCAGCTGTCCTGCAGGTAAAGCCACCCTAGTCCTGTTAGTAATATAGTCACTGTGTCCTATAGGTAAGACACCCAGTCACCTGTGTACATGTATAATCATTGTATCCCTTCTGCACATAACCATGGCCTACCTACCCCATCCTGCCCAGCCCCCTTAAGTATTCTTGATGTATTCCTACTACAGGTAAAGCCATCCCAGTCTCCTTAGTATAGTCACTGTGTCCTCTAGGTAAAGACACCTCAGCCCCCCTCCCCCTTAGTATTCTTCTTGATGTGTCCCTTTACACCTCTCTAAAGACACCCTGCATGGCCCAGCTTTGTTTGGCTTCTAGTATAGTAACTGTATGTATCCTGGATGTAAAGCCACCTAGTCCCATTGTTATAGGCACTCTATCCCTACTACAAGTAAAGATTGACATGCACACCCTGGTCCAGCCTCTTGGTACATACTATTAGTCACTGTGGCCTGTCGGTAAAGACATCTAGTCCCTGTTGTATATTTAGTATATCCCTAATGTAGGTAAAGACATGGACACAGGCCCAGCCAGCCCCTTGTCACTGTATGTGTCCTTGATCTTGTTGGCCACCCCAGTTCTCATATGTACTGTGTCCCTACAACATGGACTGGCTGAGGCCTCTTCATACTACCACTGTCTTATGTAGGTAAAGACACCCCAGCCTCATCAGTATATTCACTTTGTCCTTCCAGGTCAAAACAACATATCAATAGCCACCCTTTGTATTAGACTCTATGCCCCAGTGCTCGGACGGTGAAAATGTGAATTTAGGACATCATGTCACCTATTTTAAACTTCCAGTATTTGTAATATTAAGTTCTATAAACTTACACATATTTAAAAGAGTAAAGTGTGCATACATTATAACTGTACTTAACATTCTTTACATATAAGTCCTTCGTTCTTTGATTCTTTCATGACAGGTTTCACCGGTAATGGTTTCCAGTGTGCTGACATCAATGAATGCGATACTGATAATGGTGGCTGCTCTGAATCACCTAAAGTGGAATGCACTAACCGTGTTGGATATCATGAGTGTGGGCCATGTCCAGCAGGTAAGGCTAAACAGGGTTTTACATCACTTTTGGATTATGGGGGTCCTTGAGACCCAAGGTCTGGAAATTCGGGGGTCCCAACTGAAATCGGGGTGTGTGTGTGTGTGGGGGGGGGGGGGGGGGGCATTCACAAAATATAGGAATTGATATCTAATAAATGAGGTAATAGGACAATGGACATCAAAATAAGCATGAACAAAATTTAATTGAATTTAAAATTACATTGTAATTGAAGTGGCAAATGAAAAAACAAGTAAATATTACTTTAAGTCCAGTCTTTAATCAGTCATGATTAGAAATAACAACTTTGTTATGTTCAACATGTTCATGTAGTTTACATTCTACCAGCAGCTCCTGGAACAAACTTTTTGGTTGTGATCTAGGAAATACAAGTCATCAATGACAGGGTCAACCAGTATAACCTGCTGGGTATTAACTACGACAAAATTCGTGTATCCCAGGGAACGCAGTGGTAATTTTTATCGGGGTCCCAAGTACATAATTATGCGTGAAAGATGCAATATATTGCGTCATGTAAAACCCTGGATAAAGAAACAACCCATTCCACTGTACCACGAACAAGAATTTCTTACTTGTCTGTGACCATATATTGCAATGAAAGTTGACCTAAACTTGCAACATCTGATTGCCACAGTTATTTTATTAGAGATTTATAGCAATTTGTACACATAAATTATTCCGTGTGTAAACATAAAAAAGGCATATCCTGCTCGAATTGAAAAGTATGGATAGGAAAGATGAAAATCCCCTAGAAGAGAACGATTTTGTCCTTTCTGTTAAGATAGAGAAGTAGAAGATGAATATCATTTTTGTCTTTTCTGTCCTACATTTGATGACATAAGAAGGAAGTATATTCCAGACTATTTTTTCGATCCACCTGTTCTCTACAAGTTTTATTATTATTAACAACAAAACATGAACATTCAATTAGCCAACTTTTATGATATGTTTACTTTGCTTTTCAAAAAACAGCTTCACTGATTAATAATTAGATATGATGGTAAACTACTGTAAACTACTAAGTATGTAAAGGCCCAATCTGATTAAAATCTGATGTTAGATAGGCTGGTTTTCCTGTATTTACCTTTATTCCATCGTTATTGCGTCTTTTACGTTAGTTTTTTATTTTCCTGGACGAACGTTGGAAAGGCGTTCGTCCAGGAAAATAAAAAACTAACGTAAAAGACGCAATAACGATGGAATAAAGGTAAATACAGGAAAACCAGCCTATCTAACATCAGATTTTAATCAGATTGGTAAAGGCCAGTGGCCTAATATAATACGAATAAAAACATGTCATATCATAAAAAAAGGCATCGATATCAATAACAAACTGTTTTGAGAATAAGGGTCAGCTGAATCTACTCAAAATAAAAATCAAGTATTTGATATTAATTTTCTACAGCTTATGAAGGAGATGGCGAGACTTGCAGATTTGTTGGTATTTGTAGTCAGAATAATGGTGGTTGTTATATACTAGCAACATGTACAGAAGTCCCAGGTAAGTCTTCCTTTCTACCCCCTAAAGATTTCAAAAATGTATGCAAATATGCCTTAAATGCAGTTGTGGTACAGCGCCGTTGGCACTATTTTTTGAACAAAGTACCAATCCTGCAAAAATGTTAGATTTTTATTTCTAAGGCACCTAGTACTTGTATAGGCAAGGCAAAAATTTGTAAATGTGTTTTTCTGATATACCTGTAGCTTTGGGAGATACATATCGTACTTGCACATGTCCAAATGGCTACACTGGTAATGGTTTTGGATCTGATGGCTGTGAGCTAACAACACCATCTACAACATGTGATGATGACCCATGTGTCAATGGATACTGTCAGGTAAGTAAATGATAAGTTTAGTTACCAGTATGATAACCTCACTGTGTCAATGGATACTGTCAGGTAAGTAAATGATAAGTTTACTTACCAGTATGATAACCTCACTGTGTCAATAGATACTGTCAGGTATTTAAAGTAAATGATAAGTTTAGTTACCAATATGATAACCTCACTGTCAATAGATACTGTCAGGTAAGTGAATGATAAGTTTACTTACCAGTACGATAACCTCACTGTGTCAGTAGGTAACTATCAGGTAAGTGAATGATAAGTTAATGTTTACTTACCAGTGCGATAAATATTCATACTAGTTTGATAAAACTATGCTAGTTGATCCAAGGAAAGGAGTGAATTTTGTTGAAGTCACCTTTCAGTCTACGGTTACTGCTAACTATGTGGAAATTCCACCATAGATACAAATTGACAGTTTTCTTGTTAATAACTATCATGTTGAAATTCCACTAATATCATTATCTGTTATTGTTGATTTTTGTTTTGATAGCAACAAGGATTTAATTATTTCTGTGTGTGTGACCCAGGCTGGAATGGACAGAATTGTGACAACAATGTGGATGAGTGTGCCTGCAACCCATGTCAGAATAGTGGTACATGTGTTGATGGTGTTAACGGCTATTCATGTACATGTGCATCTGGATATACTGGTGACAATTGTGAACAACAAAACCAAGGTGTGTGCCGATGCTCTTTGTGTTTCCCTACGAGTTCCATTTAGTATACCTGGTCCATGACACATTTCATCAAGTCCATCTAAGATGAATTCATATTAATGTAGTATAGACATTTCAATTTCCAACACAGTGTTAGAAAGCTGTGTTAAAAGCTTTTGCCCTTTCACTACATAAATTTGTACGGAATATGAAATATCTAAATTGCTGGAAAAGTAATGAGAATTTAAACATATTTTGCATAACCTGGGAAGTATAAATTGTAACAGCTTTGAAATTGTTGGTGTTAACTTGCGTGAGTGAGTGAGGTAATCACCATGTTGTGTACACAATGTATGCTACTGTGTCATACAGTACCGTATTGCTGTACAGTGTTGGTATACATGTCTTTGTACAGTGTTGGCATACAGTACTGTATGTCTTTGTACAGTGTTGGTATACAGTACTGTATGTCTTTGTACAGTGTTGGTATACATGTCTTTGTACAGTGTTGGTATACAGTACTGTATGTCTTTGTACAGTGTTGGCATACAGCACTGTATGTCTTTGTACAGTGTTGGTATACAGTACTGTATGCCTTTGTACAGTGTTGACATACAGTACTGTATGTCTTTGTACAGTGTTGGCATACAGCACTGTATGTCTTTGTACAGTGTTGGTATACAGTACTGTATGCCTTTGTACAGTGTTGGTATACAGTACTGTATGTCTTTGTACAGTGTTGGTATACAGTACTGTATGTCTTTTTACAGTGTTGACATACAGTACTGTATGTCTTTGTACAGTGTTGGTATACAGTACTGTATGTCTTTGTACAGTGTTGGCATACAGTACTGTATGTCTTTGTACAGTGTTGGTATACAGTACTGTATGTCTTTGTACAGTGTTGGTATACAGTACTGTATGTCTTTGTACAGTGTTGGTATACAGTACTGTATGTCTTTGTACAGTGTTGGTATACAGTACTGTATGTCTTTGTACAGTGTTGGTATACAGTACTGTATGTCTTTGTACAGTGTTGGTATACAGTACTGTATGTCTTTGTACAGTGTTGGCATACAGTACTGTATGTCTTTGTGCAGTGTTGGTATACAGTACTGTATGTCTTTGTACAGTGTTGGCATACAGTACTGTATGTCTTTTTACAGTGTTGGCATACATGTCTTTGTACAGTGTTGGCATACAGTACTGTATGTCTGTACAGTGTTGGTATACAGTACTGTATGTCTGTACAGTGTTGGTATACAGTACTGTATGTCTTTGTACAGTGTTGGTATACAGTACTGTATGTCTTTGTACAGTGTTGGTATACAGTACTGTATGTCTTTGTACAGTGTTGGTATACAGTACTTTATGTCTTTTAAAGTTACATTTGATGTTTATCTAGGTAGATATTCGTTTTATTTTATTTAGGTTGTGGCGGTGTGCTTGCTTCAGAAACTGGTACTCTAAGCTTCCCAATTGAGGGAGGTAGTACTTATCCTCATGGTGCTAGCTGTGCATGGAGAATAAGAACTACCACGAAAAAGGTATGCAGCTGTTAAACTCGTTATTTTTAACTTGGGCATACCTTCGATCGACCAAGGAAAATATGAGTGACCTAAGAGACCTTGTTACTTCAACCACTGGACGAGTAGTGACAATCCCTTAGATCACAAGTATTTTCTGGCTGAGTTAAGAAAAATATTGGGGAATATAATTATTTATATATTATACCTCCTCAAGCATAATTCATGCAAAATCAGGAAAAATAATGTTGATTTAGAATGTTTTGAATCATATTTTGAGCACCACAGAACTACTGACATGGACACCGGTTGTAGTGACATAGAATGACCAGTATATATAATCCATATTTTCTGTTCAAAGATAATATCTTGGCTTGTGCATGATGTAATACACTGTGATACATTGAGGCTTAAGTAAGCTACTAGTGGTACTCTTGATACAGCAAAAGACAACATTCTGTATCATTGTTCAAGTTCAAAATTGTTTGATCTTTATGGGGGGGGGGGGGGGTTTAGGGGTGGATAGCTGTAGATATATGTCATAAACTGCATAGGGTAATAAGGAGCACCAGATTTTGGTAACTGTTGGTCCTTATCACCAACAGTCATTTCCCCTAAATTTGACATACCGGTACTAGTCTGACTGAACTTGAATCTCCTTTGAGTATATATGATACTATGATGATAATGCTAAATGATACTGGTAGGACCATGACAGAATGTACAAGACTTAGAAACATCAATTTGTCATCAAAACATAGAATCTAATATGTGAATGCTCTTGTTGTATATGTTAGATTATACATGTGGAATTCTCTGAGTTTGACCTTGAAGAGCATACGGACTGTAACTATGATTTTTTACAAATCCATGATGGTTATGACACGACATATCAATTGATTGGTCAGTTTTGTGGCACCACTAAACCAGATGCCTTTAATACCACACATAATGACTTATATATGTGGTTTAAGAGTGATAGCGCTGTCAGTGGCCATGGTTTTACACTTAGTTGGACAAGTCTAGACCCACGTAAGTATATACACACAGTTGTCAGTGTTTTAGATAGAATGTTTCATAGAGCTTTAATTCAGTGATCAACAACAACTTGGAGATCAAACTAGAAATATGACACTGCTAATCCAGCCATTGGATTGAAGATAGACTTAAACTAAATCTATTGTTCTTCAATGTGGTAGATTACACAAGTGGGGGATAGCAGTTCCTCTGTTGTCCAAATCTAATCACCCTGTGATCGACAAGAAACTCACCATAAAGTAATTTGAATTTGTTATAATTTGTTAGTATTTGTTATATATCTTTCATTTATAGCAAAACCCAAAAACTATTTTTAAAGAAGCCGTGTATCATAATAATTGTATGATCCTCTTTGCTTTAATAACTGATTCCTAAGTTGGTCACTCATTAGGCAGGGAGACCTGTGAATCTATTTAGATCCTTAGCTTGAAAGGTAAAAGTTTTAAAAAACGAGTTGACTTCTCACCGCTTCGAGGAAAGAAAGTACACATCAGGATAAATTCACGTTATCTACCAGTTGGCACGTTAGCTCAGCTGGTTAGAGCACTCTGACTAGTGTTTAGGGGACATGGCTTCAATTCACGGTATCTACCAGTTAGCACGTTAGATCAGCTGGTTAGAGCACTCTGACTAGTGTTTAGGGGGACGTGGGTTCAATTCACGGAATCTACCAGTTAGCATGTTAGATCAGCTGGTTAGAGCACTCTGACTAGTGTTTAGGGGACGTGGGTTCAACTCCTACACATGTCACTTTTCTTTCCTCATTTATAACAAATATATAGTTGGGTACTTGATGAAAATATCCTAGTTGCAGCTAGTGCACTTTCATTAAGGTATATGTACTCTCTTTGTCCAAGGATACTTTTTCAAGGTGGTTGATATACTCAGTAATTATCTTTTTTGTAAGCATCATCTTTTTGAAAGATTCAGAAATTTCGTTTCTTGACTACGCACCATCAATTTTAACTTATTTTATTTGACCTACAGACTGTGGTGGTGAAATCACCGGTGAGTCACATGGCTCCATCAATTCCCCAGGTTATCCCGGTGTTTATCCACATGACACTGACTGTACCTGGACCATCACTGTTGAACCTGGACAAACTATAACAGTTGCCTTTGGAACTCTGGCATTAGAAGAGCACGAAAACTGTAGTTTTGATTATCTGGAGGTAGGTTCTTTACTAATAATACGTAATTACTTTGTTAGTGATTACATTTCAGAAATGGTTGTTGGAGAAATATGAATATCTTGAAGGTAAAATCCTGTCAGGTTAATTTCTGCTGATGGATATTCTCAACTGTTGGACATAATTGTCATTCTTTGTGTTTGTCATGGCAAAACAGACTAATAAGTTTAATAAAGGTATTTGTTTGTCATCACAAGAGACTTTTCAGTAAATCCTTAGAGGAAATCTTCAAAATGGATAAGTCACTGTCCTTTTTTATCACCCAAATTGTACAAGTTGATGACAATAATCAATACTGTATTGAAGTTACTGTACCTTGTACCTTGTACCTTTCACTTCCAAAGTTGGTCCACCAGGGACTATAACTGGAAGGCTCTGACAAGAGTGGTGGTGGGCATTTAGATGGACATTGTGGGGTGCTGGTTTCTTTA
>NC_135564.1:4020360-4047860 GCF_964340395.1 Glandiceps talaboti | reverse complement strand
TAGTGTGTAACATCGCTCACTACCTTGAAATTCTTTACATTAGAATTTGCGGCAAAGTACATTTTATATTTGGTGAATGACGGATTTTAGCGAAACTCGATTCTGAACAACACTTTCTCACTATGTTCCAGCTGCCAGTACGACTATTTCGGGTACGGAACAGAACTCATGCTATACGCTACATTAGGTCGTCGAAAATTGGGATTGATACAGTGTTCTTGAGTATTAATACTAAGATAAACTGTCAAAGCCAATAAAGACATTTAGAGTTAAAATGAAACCTTTCGAACTCGACTCGAGTTGCTAACTGTACTCATTTGCGGCAACTCTCTCTGAAACCACATAAAACCACATAAAAACAGCTTGGTGAAGTTTTAACTTTTTGAATAACAATATTGCAATGTTTCGTTAGTTGAGCAAAATCGTGGCGAAAGTCTAACACGAAGAAATTTAAAACTATGTTTAGAATAAATTTATTATAATTATGTAAATGACGTCAGCAAAATACGATATATTCGAGGGTCATAAGAGAGGTTGAAAGTATATAAACTGTTATCGTCTAAAAGATTCAGGTATATTACATTCAACATTTGGCCATCGTCATCACCATGAGATCGTATCTCGACATGAAGGGACATTTTATGACGACATCCTTCAAAGTCATTATATACATACACCAGTTTCACTTTGCATTTCTATTGCGAATACTAGGAAGTGAGGTTATGAACTCGTAAGACTATCTTTCATTTTCAACTCACTCACCGTATTACCCAGAATGCACCTGATGTAACAGATGACGATATCAATTATATCAATGAGGAAATACATAAAAGTGAATAACAATAAGAGAAGAAGATTCCCAGAGAACAACTACAATGTATTATATTTGTATATGTTAATTTCATTCAAAGTTTGAATGACTGCTACTTATTCAGATTTAGTAAAAAACGCAATTTGGGCATTTTTTTAATGTAGAGGGTGCTGTTACTGTCGCTGTCCTTGAAGTACTCGTAATTGTTGTTGTTCAGTACTATGCCATGACGGTGTTTCGAGGTCAATCGTAGGTCATTCATGAACTCTTGAAATAACGACAAACTAACTTTCTGTTCATCTTGTTTGTCCCATAGGTGTACAGGCAGGGAATTGTGACTTTGACGGATTTGAGCCTTATTCATGTCCTCGTCCCAATACTAGCGATACAGAATCAGATTCATTATGCTGTATAGTAAATAATCAACCTTCATGTTGCGATGAAGTACTTGCGTAAGTTAATATTAAAATTGTAATATATTGTTTTTTAAAAAAACACTCCTTAATTTTTCTGTAATACAGTTATCGACTGCTCATTATAAATAATGTATTTGTGTACATTGCGGTCACCCAAGTTTGATTTTAAGGGTTTTGAAGTTTATTCATTTTGATCCAAACGTCTCGGATTTGTTTATGTGTTTATGTATGTATTCGGATTTTAAGATATACTTGCTAGTGGAGGAAATACCGCCACATTAGTAAACACAACACATATGTGAATAATTAACATGAATTCGAATATTACGCAGGTGCGTTGAATATTTCTGACTCTTGAAAGAACATTTTATAGATCTTATGTTTTATATCTCAAAGTTCATTTAAATTTACACGATACATTGTCATGAGTGTAGACATTAGGGGTAATACCTCAGACAGATATACAACCACTGTCAACGCCATGATGCTGTTCATAATTCCCATGTGCATATATCAGGACTAGCCGGTTGACATGCCATCTGTGTGATTTTGCTTCGCTGGGTTAGTGAGATAGCGAAGCAAAATCACCAATCGCTGAGTCAACAGACTAATCTAGATACCAGTTAGGGGTAGTTGACCTTTTAAAATATTCGTTCATGGCAACAACAAGAGTCAACTTTCGAAAACTGAATTTTGATAATACTAGTAAAATACATTTTATGGCATTTCGAGTGTCTATCAGTGTCCACCAGTGGTAAAATACAGTACAGAAAAGAAGCTTATGAGAATTAAAAGCTGTAGAGTTGCAAAAGAAAATTAACCGTCTCTATATTTCTTCTTCACAGGGCCTGGGCTATAGCATTGATAGTGCTTGCTGCTTTGCTATTCATTGCAATAATTGTTGGTGTCTGTGCTTGTTGTTGTGGATTCTGCGCATGTATCGCCAATTGTTGCAGACCGTCAACATACCACTACCAGTCAGTGTAGTAAAGTAGTCCGATTCGAAGACACACACACAACAGTTACTGTGCCTTTATACAGCGATTCATCAAAAATATTCAGCACAAGCTGAGTTAAAAAAATTACTCCGAAAGTGTAATATTAAAATTGATGCATGCATGCCTTTGATTGCACCAGAAGTGTTTTCTGGTGCTTTACACAATTGGTTGGATAATAGGAGTTTGCCTGATATTTTAATTGATGTATACTAAATGACGTCATCGAATAATTTATGTATTGTGCCTGAATACTGTCAATACCAATTGATGGTTAAATATTCCTTAGTAAGTAGAATAACACTAGGTACCTTTACATACAGAACATATTACCACCATCATCCCCTCATAATCTCAGCTTATGCCCCTTTAAGAGATAAACAAGTCGCGAGTAATAGTTTGAATGATTTTTGTATCGGTTATTTAGTGGCGATAACCACTCTATCTCCTGTCATTTACACTGCGACAATGTGCAAAGAAATGCTAGTTAGCATATTGTGTTCCATTATTTTGACTGTTGTCTGTGTTTGTGGTTTTATTATGGGACAACTATTTGTTATTACTGTTGACTGAATATTAAAACTTACATTCAGATTCAAATTTTACTTGCATTTCAAGGCCTCCAGCCCATGTGCCAAGGCAGTTACATTTCTATATTAGGCCTAATTAAAAAGTATGTGTTATTCTGGTTTCACTCAATTTTAAAATAGGTGGTTTAGGTAGATTTTTTATTTTATTTATATTATTTTTTTCTGTGTGAGTGCCTAGTTCGGGTTTTCCATTGTTTTCTAAATGATCTCTGTGTTGTTTATTTCTTCCTATCAAATCTAAAGCCATTACAGGAAGAATAGTTTTAGAGTGTCTTTTCAAGTTGATGTCAGTTTCCGCATCCACTATTTCTCGTAAGACTTCACAATTTTTGCGATTTTATTAATTCTTTTTTCTCGAATACGTAAAAAAAAGTTTAGGGTCAGCGGTGAAAATTTGTAAACGTCTTTGTATAGCTGTATATATGATATGGTACAACAGTATGTTTTTTCATAGAACTGAAATGACCAGACTAGCCAATACCGTGGAAGCTAAACTAGTACTTATAATGATATGCCTGTTAATACGTTTGTGTTAGTTTTGTATTACGATATCCAGTGCTTTTATGGAGATGTGGCATAGAAACTTTGATGAGTAGTCACTTTTGTAAAAGATATATCTTTCTCAAAACTGTGTGGATATATTTTGAATAAAGACTTGTTTCGTTTCTATATAACATGGTTTCACTCGTCGTTAACGGTGTCTTTTTTTTCGTTCAAAATATCCATATTACTGTGACTACGTCTTCATGGTCACAATACGTTTGTCTACCTGGCAGTGTGTGAGCATTTGTGCAACATGGACAAAGTTGTTGATAATAGAATAATAGAATCCTAACAAATTAAAAACACAGACATTTCGAATAAAAATCCTTCAATAAGAGAAGGTAAGATAATAAAATGGTCTGTCTGTCTGTCTGTCTGTCTATCTGTCTGTCTCGTTTGTGTCTGTCTGTCTGTCTGTCTGTCTGTCTGTCAGTCTGTCTGTCTGTTCTCTCTCATTCTCTCTCTCTCTCTCTCTCTCTCTCTCTCTCTCTCTCTCTCTCTCTCTCTCTCTCTCTCTCTCTCTCTCTCTCTCTCTCTCTCTCTCTCTCTTCTCCCCAATAATAGATGGCGCCAGTTGGTAGAGTAAACAATTCTTTCTTATTATTTGTCGATGGTGTTTTCTCATTTTAGGCCTAGTGTGACTCAACTAGTCGAATGTCACCCATCTGTTTACACTTATGGTAGATTACAATATTGACGTTGATGATACCATTCATAGAGACGTAACTATGCAATTGATATATATATATCCTACTGTCCTACGTATACAATTGGCCCAGAGAGAAGTCTACAAATTATCAATCTCTGAACTATGGAACGGAGAGAGATGACCTGGCCTTACCCTTTACACTCATAACTTCATCACTTAGCAACAACAAACATAATAAGTTGAAACAACGGTGCAATCATGATATTTTGACTTCGTATTTATTTTAAAGGATCAAAAGTAAGTTCTACCCGATGGAATATTCTGTCAGCCCCACATGAGTCCTTCATTAACGTTAATAGTTCAGTTATTCTGTGCATAGTTAAATACTGATCAACATACGGTATAACTGCGACCTTAACAGCAGTCATGGTTTACGACACGTCGCGTCTCGTCGTTGGAATTGTATTCATAATACTGGCACTCTTTTACGGTAAGTCCATCTTTTGTCATAGTTCTCTATGTTCTAAAATAATATTCACAGGGAGAGAGTGTGTGACCGTTCGTCGCATAGAGATCGTATTTTTGTTATATTAGTAAAGATCAATAACAGCAGGTTTACCAGCTCGGTTCAACATGATTTCTTTGTACAGTGTCTTGACTATTCTGATCGCACATTGTCCGGTTCAAGTCTATGAAAAGAACTTGTTTTGTATATCCTCAATAAATAAAATATCATATTTACAAGAATGCGATTGATTTGATGTAATCCAATACAGCACGAACTTTGACCTTTTTTGATGAGCCACTTCCGGTTAAACCTTTATTTTACCTAAAAGTCGTATCACTTATTTTATTGATGCATTTAATTTCAATTCCTGTTTTTAGTACCAACCGTTTTCGGAACTGAGTGTCCAACTGACTTCCCCTTTGATAGCTGTCCGCGTTTCAATGATACATATGAAGAGACGGTATGCTGTGTAGTCGACGATCATCAATATAGCTGCTGTACTGAAGACTATATCAGGTATGACGTCACTTCCACCCTAAAAATTCCTGTTGAAAGTTGAAACACATCAGACGAAGTACGTCAATCTAAAGTAGAACATGCTTGGTACAATGAAAATATTGCTAACATTGATAAGTTTTATTATTTAGCTGGATAAAAATGTCACTAACATTGCTACGTTTTATTATTTGGTTCAACAAAAAATATAATTGGTAACGTTGCTACATGGTATCGACTAACATTGCTACATTTTATTCTTTAACTTGATAAAATTATTACTAAGATTGCTACATTTTATCGTTTGGCTCCACAAATATACTGAACACTGCTACATTTAACTGTCAGGCGCGTCAACAATGTTACAATGTATCAGTATTGCATTTCCTTTTAATGAGGTAACCACAAGCTTAGCAGATGGTCACCAAATGCTGTAGAAACCTGAGAAAAGTATACATTGTTATACTGTAACAGTATATTATTTGACGAAGATAATGGCAGCTTAATGATAAAATGTAATCTTAGGAAGATTTTTGTTGAGTAAGACAACATTCTGGTTCAGGTTAAGTGTCTACTATAGTAAAGTGACAATTTGGAATTGTGACTCCACGGTGTCAATGTTATCTAGTTAGCTACGTTTTCAATGGGTTCGGTGTTTTTCCACCAGATTAATTTTTTCAATCTGAGAATTCTGAGAATTCCAATATATATAGTAGTATTTTCAAAACAGTTGGTCCATGTGCTAATTTGGCAAAAGTTCATCTGTAGGGTGCTTGCAAGGGTGACATTTGTAGTCTGGCCTTTGCTTTTATGTAGAAATGTTATTGTCTATGGCTAGGAATGGTTTATTGATATATAACTTTGTTTATTTTTTTATTTTGTTGTACTCGTATTCAGGGAATGGTTGATTATTCTGGTATCTATACTGGTGGGTATTGCAATAATTGGTGCTGCCGTGATGATTGCTGTCTGTCTGGGATTCTGTACATGTCTAGCTTGTTGTCATGCCTATTTTCACGATGATAGAAGTAACACAGAGGAAATAGTAGTTGTTGAGACTAACTACTGACCGGAAGTCATTTTAGTTCTCACGTATACAAGACAAAGCACTCATCACTTGATAGATAGTCTAGTTCCTATACAGTATCATTACCATTTACACCTCCACTCACTAGTCTAGTTCCTATACAGTATCATTACCATTTACACCTCCACTCACTAGTCTAGTTCCTATACAGTATCATTACCATTTACACCTCCACTCACTAGTCTAGTTCCTATACAGTATCATTACCATTTACACCTCCACTCACAGTCTAGTTCCTATACAGTATCATTACCATTTACACCTCCACTCACAGTATAGTCAAAGTCGTTACTCTAGAAGTCCTGAGATGCATGAGATGAAATTTAAAATTCATCCACAGACACCCACACAGTGATTAACATCATGTCTTTGTTAATCAATCACAATATCCTAACCAATAACAGTCTCTCATGAATTTAGTGTTTACTGGGTCAGTTATGCAATGTCCAAATATTGTATATTTGTCAGCTCGGAATGCTACTTATGCATTTACCTCAATGTAGCAGTTGGGATTCACTGATTGGATGAACAACTTTTTGTGCTGATGGAGGGACTTTGACCAGACGTGGTTTAGTTAGAAACCAGGTTGGCACCCAGACTACTCGGTATCAGAAGTAGTTTAAACACAGTTAGTTGTAAATGCTTGCCAAGTTTCAAAATTCTAACCCAAACCATCTTCATGCTTATCTACCTGACTAAATAGAGATATTCGACTAAAGAGCGTTTTCAGCGAAAGTAAAATTGATAACATAATCCATCTACCTCATCTCTTACCCATATCAAAGACGATTTCTGGTAAAAGGGGACACAAGAATTGTTGTAGGATGTACAACTCTGCAGATAACTCAACCACGCAATTGAAGTAAAAAAAGAATATGACACACTCCTGGATATTTGTACCATAACATTTTATACGCGACATTTCTTTTTTATATAGTATAAAAATATATAACATTCAATATGATGGTAAATATGGTACGTATACCATACTGTTGGTTATACTAGAATGATGAATGTATATCACTGTAAGCCCTATGAATACCAGTTATGACAGCAGAAACTGGTATCAAAGCCTTTGGTACGAAATAATGATCTGATTTTTGAAGCTGTTCCTGTTTCTGATGCCTTCATGTTTACGCGGAGAAGTGTTTTAAGCAGAAAATTATAAAAATGTCATCCAAGTTTACGTGCATGCTTATAAACTGAAATATCTTAAGATACGACACTGAAATTAACAATTATTTTTTTAAGATGGTACATTAGAATGACAAATTTGGCAGTCGTGATATCTGGTGACAATCCGTAATACAATAAGGCGCTAGACAGGTAATATAAAGGATGATAACGTGGTCTTATATATATTTAATCCCTATGTATGAATGGGCAAGCGGAGTGTGTGAAGTGTCGACGATGTGCTTGTACACAAGGGCGGTACTGTGATTATTCATATACTAGATATGGATTAATACATATTAGTTGATGTGTGTATTTGTTCAGCACAAGTCCTGAAACTTGTAGGTTTATGGAAAAGAAAAGAAAACGCAAAATAAACGCACAATTATTGAACCATACATCATATAATCTCTGACTTAACTTTAGACCTGATTTGCTCCATCAACAAAGTAATAGGCAGTCCTCACTTGTACATCATGTATATGGGACGTTCATTTTGCATGTCGCCAAATCTTGTTAATATTAATATACGACATACACAAGCTGATGAGTCACATTGTCACGTTCCCATGGAGACACCATAACACAAAGTGACCGAACGATAACTATATCTTCATTTTGACATGGTTCACACTATTTGACCTTTCAATCAAGTCAACTTTTCAAATGTCATTCTTTGATTAAAATATGAGCTGGATGGCGCTTTTCATCATATCTCGCTAACGCTGTCGATCAGAAATTTGCAGAATTTCAAAATGTATGTGTCCCACCATCTTTACGTATCCGAATTCTTCATCAAGTGGGGGTTCTGTTCGCATGATGTTAGTGGGTCACTCAGTGTCCACCTGGTCAAGTGTGGCATTGTAAAGGTCACCACGTACTCAGAATAGTGCAGTTCTGACTCAAAGACAGTTGACTGAAGTCCCGTGAGTTTGCGTTGGCAACCTCACCCTAGCTTAAAGTTACTCATATCATATACCTGAGTCTTCTTCACAAGGGGCATTCTTCGTCTTTCGTTGTAAGGTGTAACATCACATCAATTCTTCGTCAGCTGGCTGACCATGGTGGAGAAAACATCCTGTTTAGTTTACGGCATCGTACTACTTACGGTTGCTCTTGTGTACGGTAAGTCAAGATTGCAATAATTGTGGATATGTTACTGTTCTTCATAAAATGTCCTAGTTTATAAAAACCCATTATTTTATGTGTTGCAATACATATGTAGTGTCACAGTGGTAATGTGTATTTGCACTCAATTATGTGTACTTTGTAAAATACAATGTAAAATATAGGTATCATTTAGATATCACACTTAAATTTATCTAAAAACAAATTTATCAATACAAATCTGACCTTGATATAAATAGACAATACTGTGTGTTTTATTTAGGACATCTTTCTGCGTCGTGTGAAGTGATTCCCAAATTTTCACACTACCTAATTGACGCATATCAATTAGCTTATTGCATACAATCTACAACAATTTCACATTACAATATCACTCGGTCGAAATAAATAGTTATTTGAGTAAAGCAGCGTTATCGTCCTCAATATAAGAAGTGTCAGCATTGAACAAATAACACTTCTGACTTTTTACAATGTAGATATTTTCAACGTGACCATGTGCAAATTGAACAAATAACACTTCTGACTTTTTACAATGTAGATATTTTCAACGTGACCATGTGCTGTAGGCAGTGTAATATTGCTATAATTGTAATAATCACGGTTAAAATATGTATTGAGATTGCGAAAAATTTGAGTGGTTTTGGTTTATTACATGTCAGTCGAATACCACATTATGCCTGCGATAAAGCGTATTATGACAGCGACCAATTGTAAAGAGGTGACCGATAAATGTAAAAAAAATTATTGTTCATACATGTAAATTGTACAAACTTGGTGGTACTCAGTAACAATTATTCAGTGGTATCTCTGGTAGGATTTGTGACTTGTTGACCCGTACTGGGATGTAGTGACCTACATCTAGAGCGAATACCCTGGATGTCATTCTTGATTAATTTTGAACTAGACAAATAAGGCAGACACACTGATATTTGATAGGTTTTTCATGTCAGATAGTTTTATAATGGTTATTTTTCAATATTAACTTGTGTGTTGATGTATATTCTATTTATATATTCACAGTACCAACAGCTTTGGCAGTAGATTGTCCGTCTGAATTTCCGTTCGACTTCTGTCCTCGCTCTAATACCAATGACACCAGTGACCACACAGTGTGTTGTATAGTGTATGACGGTCAATATAGTTGCTGCACAGAAGACTATATCACGTAATGTTAAACTCCTTGTTCACATTAGAACTCACTACCAAATCAGATATGACTATAGAGTTTTAACCACTGTGGCATGATGTGTTTTATTACATATAACACAGCGGTTTATTTCACATGTTATAAATTACACACACCGAAATACAGGCACTCATGGCGCGCGTCAACGAAATCACATTCTCACTCTGAATAGAAATTGTTCGAATCTTCCTCGTTTCATCTGACAGTGATGTTAACGTTGATTAGTGTTCACAGTGAGATAAAATATACCATTTAACATGCTTGTGCGCCATAACTGTTTTGTTTTGTTTTGTTTTGTTTCGTTTCGTTTCGTTTTATTATTTCGTTTATTTCGATGTGTCAGACGTAAAATATGTTGGTTTTGTAGTATTTTATGGAGGGAGGATACACGGTGTTAATCTTTGTGTGTGTGAACGGGTGACAGCAGAGACCCAGTAATGTAATTTTATGCCGTATCGCGGGTTGATCCAACCCTATGTAGAAATGATAAGCTCTGGGGAAAAACCTAATGTGTACATAGTTTTCATGTTTTATAAGTAGCCGTGACACTAACCATCGGCTAACTAATCTACCCGATAACCATAGGCATTGAATAGGATCGCTACATTAGAAAGCCAACGACAATACCCTAGGTTAGTCCGAGTCAAAAATGACGTTCTATGTGTGATTTCGAATATTTCATGTTTGATCATAACAGCCTACTATTGAATTCACCTAGATGACCAACAGGTTGACGTATGGTCAACGTTTCAGATGTGTTAGATTTAAGAACAGCTCCCTCTATTCGTTGTGTACCGTTTAATAGCCCATTGTGAATCCATCAAACAACATGCAGGAGACGAGTAACTTAGGGTTAGGGATGTTAGAATACCCACAATGGAAAGACTGAATAACACTGGGCTGGGCCCAATATATTTGTAGTATATTACAGCCTGTTTTGTATCCCAAACAAAACGAAGGACACATGAAATATTGGATGGGCTAGGGGATATTTCAGTACCCATCATGCCAAAATTGAAGCATTGACTAGGCATAATATATATATGTGGTGTGTACCTTAGCTTATTTTGTATCCCAAACAACGTGTAGGATATATTGAAGTAACAGTGTTAAGAATGGGGATGCTCGAGCACACTCTATGCTAATAAATTATTTGTTGCAGGCTTTAAAGCAAAATCACATTGAAAGGGTGAGACTTCACAATGGTAGTCGGCAGTGGCGGTTAGGCCAAGATTCGTGTGTTCATGGTTTATACAGATAATTTTTTCCCTATGTCAAATGATGATTTACATTATAAACAGTATCTGAACTAGTTATGTATCGATGTGAACTTCAAAAGTATCATTTGGTTGCTAGGAAAACACATATATAACTTAGATCATCGAGTGAGGGCCATTTATGGCGACGTTAACTATGCACATGAGTACCAATTTAGCATTTGGTGTTTTTTCTGGAGGTTTTTATTTTTTATTTTTCCTATTATAGAATATCGATTGCATATCACGTTGATTTTTACAGTATTTAGTCAAATGTAATTCTAATTTAATTCATATCTGCAATTAATTGAAATATTTCGATTTGTCTCCATCTGTCATTTTCAAAGCTGCACTTTGACGAGTCTACAAGTCTGTAAGATACGACGTGTTGGGGCGCCCTCAGGCAGAAAGATACGACGTCCCTTACAGTCTGTTATTTGACAAATCTAAAAGTTAGACATGCCTGGGTGATTATTCATCTGACGACCCACTAGTACAATCGTGACTGTAGACATCCAGAAGAAATTATAATGAGAATGGTATTCTCTTCGTTTTATTTACAGTACCTTTTTGTTTAATTTTAGGACGTGGTTAATTGTACTGGTGACAATTCTAGCAGCTGCCCTTATCATCTTTATCGTCATAGTAGCGTTGATCTGCTGTGGTTTCTGCGCTTGTTTAGCATGTTGTGATATATGTGTCCGTTCTGGAAGTCAACAGACGTCACATGTGGCGTAGCGGGCGTACTTCAAGAAAGACAGAACATTCAAAAATGAAATTGTGTTGCCTGGATAAACGCCTATGTGATATGTATAAGGGCATGACAGCTATATATTTTTAATTAAGTTGAATAATTTCTCTAAAATTATATAAACATGAAGTAATTGTGAAACATGTTGTCTGGCATGTGTTCCTTTGGTTTTGAGGGTCAGGGTACTATACGTACTGTTTGATGCTGTATAAATCGAACAATGCCGATAACCAAAGTAATCAAGTAAACAGAAGCCAAACATGACACGACTAACTTTCACAGACATGAACAAACTGATAAAAGCAGCACATGCATCTACAGCTGAGGCACCCACTATTGTTTTTGTATCAGTGTATGACAGTTTGATAATGTGATAGTGAGAAGACTTTAAGGCACCTTCAAAGCCAGTTTTTATTGTCTATTACTGGTAAAAGGACTTTCTGATTAGCCCTGTATCACTGTTGCAAGGGTTGTAATAAACAATGCGACTGAAGTGTGTGTGTGTGTGTGTGTGTGTGTGTGTGAATGGATGGATGGATGGATGGATAGATATAGGTGGGTGGGTGGGTCCGGGATGGATGGATGGATGGATGGATGGATGGATGGATGGATTGATTGATTGATTGATTGATTGACAAGCAATAGTTGTCTCACAGATGGATTGACAAGCAATAGTTGTCTCACAGAGAAACCGACGGTGGGAAACATCTAGTTCAGAGATAGATGGCGCTAGCGCTATTAAACCCGTGTATTGCACATATGCAACTCATGTGTCTCGTCATCCATGGTGTAAAGTCCGAGTTGTCCGATACAGTTGTACGGAATGTACTTATCGATTACACCACGTGATTAATCATAGCTATTGTGTATTTTAAAAAAGAAAGAAAGAGACGAAGTCCTTCTTGAACTTTCAAGACATTTTCTAAGTGTTCCAACTTACGCTATGCTCTTTGCGCTTTCTGCCATTGGTTACGGTTTCATCGGCGCGGTCATCTTGGTTAGGGTGCCTTAAGTAATTACAGGGGGGCTGGGAAAATTAGGCCCGGGCTGTTGCATAAAATGTTATCCTCCCCGATTCCGTCGTGCTAAAAAGTGGCCCCCCTCAGTATCCCTTCTCTAAAATATGACCCTCCCCCTGTAGTGTTAAAATATTTCAAAAACATGGTTTAAATGCTGTCAGACTAGGAGAAGGACACTCGTCCCAGAGTCAATGGTTTACAGGAATTAATCCCACCGCTGCCATCACGTTGGAAGTGTTAGAGGCGTTGATTATTTCCCCAACCACTACTACCACCACAGTATATTTATGTGAAGACATGGTTGTCAGCAGCGATTTGATGATATTAAACCCTAAGCCATAATTTAAGGCAACATTGGGCTGTTCATTACCATGGTTACAAGGATGTTATAGTAAAAGTGAAAATAACGTTGCAAAGTACAGTGTCAACAATCAAAATAATATTACTTTTTGAGGGTCACTAAGTGTGAACCTACCGGCTATATTGCATGGAATTTGCGTGCATAGATGCCAAAATCACAAAATAATGCTAAGTTAGACAATACAGTTAGTCAAAGTAAACTTTGACCTTCCCCAAAGCCCATTTTCTGAAATATTGCCCTCCTCGTAGAACCGATACGTAAAAAGTTACCCCCCCCCATTCCCCTGGCCCTCCCCTTGTAATTACTGAAGGTTCCCTTATGAACAAATGACATCATATCACATTTTTGGTAGTTATTTACTTGCCTGGAAGCCCGAACCAGATAGACTATTTCTTAATGATTAACACAAGAATTATAGACTTGACACCCATCTATCTTGTAGCTGAAATAGTCTTCCTAAGTTGTACTTTATATTGGTTGGATATATGTCTGACCTTTGACCTTAGAAACACTAAAAGTATTGTTCGCATTATCGTGCGAATATAGAAAGATAGGTTTGGGTCTTATCTTTACTAAAGGGTTGTTTCTATTGATTCTTTTATAAAGGAAATATTAACATCGGTTGACCTTTTGGAGACCTTCTGACGGAGATGTTAGTTCGTGGTATATCTATTGTACATTAAGCCCATCCTACAGGCTGTACGATTTGCGAGGTCTGCCTAAACAGGTGTATTTTGTTGTAGTGGACTGAAACTTTCTCAAATCGACGTTCGTGATATTGAACTTCATAGATTGGCCACATTATGGGTAACACGAAAACTGGTATTACGTCTGCGAAGATACTTCTGTCATTTATATTGCTGCTTTATGGTATGTATTTATGTTCGTTCTCATGGTTACCAAAACATTAGCATACGCCGTGCCATAGTAAGTGTTGAGAATCGAATATGTCCCAATTATTGCAAAAAGGCACCCGAATATTACTTTTGAAACTTATATCAGTAATTTCAAATGCAAGAGGGGTCTTAAATAAGACAGTTATCCCTAACACATCCCAGCTTTCTCTAAACATGTCAGGTTTCATTTGTTATTGCACAGTGGAGTATGTTGGGGGAGGAAGGGGTTAATAGTAACGGCCTTTCAGGTATTGAAAATGCCTAATACATGTACCGGATTAGAATTTAGTTGAAGCCAGTATTTCTATCAATTTCGTCCGAAATCAAGACTTTACTTAATTGTGTGCATTTATTCTCATTTCAAGTTATTTGTGTCTCTCGGAAAATGGCGTTCCCCTGAAAGGTAGTGTTACTCCTCAAAAATTTGGTAATTCTATCACGTACAAACCGGCAAAAAATAGCCACACCAAATAGTGAGTCGCAGTGTTCAACTGTCAGTATTATTTTATTCAATGGAGACATGTCATATTTAAATATTGTAATATGCTGTATTTTCACCATCGACTTCCTTCCCCTGTCTTGGTATATACTCGGGTTGGGAAGGGGTCCTGCTCCCCCTGTCTTGGTGTACACTAAGTTTGGGAAGGGGTCCTGCTTCCTCTGTCTTGGTGTATACTCAGTTTGGGAAGGGGTCCTGCTCCCTCTATACTTGGTGTATACTCGGGTTGGGAAGGGGTCCTGCTCCCTCTATCTTGGTGTATACTCAGTTTGGGAAGGGGTCCTGCTTCCTCTGTCTTGGTGTATACTCAGTTGGGAAGGGGTCCTGCTCCCTCTATCTTGGTGTATACTCAGTTTGGGAAGGGGTCCTGCTTCCTCTGTCTTGGTGCATACTCGGGTTGGGAAGGGGTCCTGCTCCCTCTGTCTTGGTGCATACTCGGGTTGGGAAGGGGTCCTGCTCCCCCTGTCTTGGTGCATACTCGGGTTGGGAAGGGGTCCCGCTCCCCCTGTCTTGGTGCATACTCGGGTTGGGAAGGGGTCCTGCTCCCTCTGTCTTGGTGTACACTCGGGTTGGGAAAGGGTCCTGCTTCCTCTGTCTTGGTGTATACTCGGGTTGGGAAGGGGTCCTGCTCCCCCTGTCTTGGTGTACACTCGGGTTGGGAAGGGGTCCTGCTCCCTCTTTTTTGGTGTACACTCGGGTTGGGAAGGGGTCCTGCTCCCTCTGTATTGGTGTACACTCAGTTTGGGAAGAGGTCCTGCTCCCTCTGTCTTGGTGCGTGTATACTCGGGTTGGGAAGGGGTCCTGCTCCCTCTGTCTTGGTGTACACTCAGTTTGGGAAGGGGTCCTGCTCCCTCTGTCTTGGTGTATACTCGGGTTGGGAAGGGGTCCTGCTCCCCCTGTCTTGGTGTATACTCGGGTTGGGAAGGGGTCCTGTTCCCTCTGTCTTGGTGTATACTCGGGTTGGGATGGGGTCCTGCTCCCCCTGTCTTGGTGTACACTCAGTTTGGGAAGGGGTCCTGCTCCCCTGTCTTGGTGTATACTCAGTTTGGGAAGGGTTCCTGCTTCCTCTGTCTTGGTGTATACTCGGGTTGGGAAGGGGTCCTGCTGCCTCTGTCTTGGTGTACACTCAGTTTGGGAAGGGGTCCTGCTCCCTCTGTCTTGGTGTATACTCGGGTTGGGAGGGGGTCCTGCTTCCTCTGTCTTGGTGTACACTCAGTTGGGAAGGGGTCCTGCTTCCTCTGTCTTGGTGTACACTCGGGTTGGGAGGGGGTCCTGCTGCCTCTGTCTTGGTGTACACTCGGGTTGGGAGGGGGTCCTGCTGCCTCTGTCTTGGTGTACACTCGGGTTGGGAGGGGTCCTGCTTCCTCTGTCTTGGTGTATACTCGGGTTGGGAGGGGGTCCTACTCAAGGTAGTGTGAGCAATGCAAATGGGAGGTAGACACTGGTGAGGAATACTTTGGTGGTGGTGCTGACATGAATGATGGTGGTGAATGTGATGGTGGCAGTGATAGCAGTTTTGGTGGTGGTGGTGGTGGTGGTGGTGGTGGTGGTGGTGGTGGTGGCGATGGTGGTGGTGGTGGTGCTACTGCTGGTGGTGCTGCTATTACTGGTGGTTGTGGTGCTGCTGTTGATGATGGTAGTGCTGCTGCAGGTGGTGCTGCTGTTACTGGTGGTTGTGGTGGTGGTTGTAGGGTGCTGGTGTTACTGCTGGTGGTGGTGGTGGTGGTGGTGGTGCTGATGCTAAGGATGGTGTTACTGGTGGTGGTGTGGTGGTGGTGGTGGTAGTGGTGTTGATGCTGATGCTGCTGCTGCTGATGGTGGGGTTGGTGACCACAAAGAAGGGAGTAACCATTTTGTATATGTTCATGTCTTCTTACAGTGCAGACAGTGAATGGGTCGGTAATTACATGCCCAGACACTAATCCTGAGGAAACCTGTCCCCCAGCCGATAAACCTGATGCCATACTGTGCTGTGATGAGGGTTGTTGCACCGACGAAGACATCAAGTATGTCATATCTCGAAATGTGAGACTTCGAGGAATTTGAAGCCTACACAAATCTAGTAAATCAAGATATTTGATCTGGTAGCTCAAAGTTTGAGACTAATTAGTCCACAAGCCAAGGTCACAACAGGGTAGTTTTAGCCGAACATGTAACAATTCAGTGTAGCAGGAGTGTATATTATACCAACCACTCTTGCAGTCTAGAACACATTTTTTAGTCTAGATACTATCCGTACCGGCTTTCAATCATTCAGCTTCTCCACGTCTAGAAGAACAACAAGCTGAGATGAAATGTCAAACAAAATCATCCATATAGCAATTAACATCATACCTGTGTTACTCAATCACAGAATTCTGCCCAATAAGTCAGTGTTTATTATGGGCAGTTTACATAAATGTCCATACATGTTGCATTCGACATGCTGGGATGCCACTGTTGGGGTTTCTCATTTGCATGAACATTCTTTGGTTCATGGCTCCCATTCCTCTCGAAGTGGAGAATGAATCAAAGCAACGGATAGGCTCTATACTACTAGTTAGATTGTAATAGTGTTTGTATGATTTCTTTTTCGTTGCAGGGATGCACTAATTGCCATTGTGATCACCATAGTGACGGTTGTTATTATAGTGACCGCTGTACTATTGTTTGTGTGCTGCTGTGGATGTACTATCTGCTGTGCATGTATCAAACGTTGTTGTAAATGCCTTTTTTGCTGGACATGTTGCTGTAAAACTAAAAACAAGGTTGAAACTGATAAAGAAATGGCATAGTAATACCTTGTACATCAGAGTGCCACAACACAGACGAGATCACATCGGCGTTTCATTCATGGAACATGATATACAAGCGTTGCTAATCTTTTACAGAAACGATTAGACATGAGTGAAACACCAAAGTAACTCTGTTTGTGCTGCAATAACAATCCGAATGTGATACGGGATGATTTGACCTCACTTCCTGTCAAACAAAATTATTCATTGATTGTATATAGTTAATAGTATGTGATCTGTAAATAGGTAATTGTTACGTTAAATATTTCAATCAAGTCTTTCAAACATGAAATTTATGATACTTATATTGAATGTGGTTATATTTTAAGCGAATGTTGGTCTGTCATATGATAATTGTCACGTTACAATCGGCAGAAATTATTGCAAAATGACAATCAAATCAAAACTATACGAAAATGATACCGTCCAAATCAATGACAAAAACGCTGTGTTTATGACGCCGTCCAATTCTATACACTGTTCAAGTTTTCAAGCAAGATTTTTTTGGAAAGGTTGCCGCCTAATTGTTTTTTTTTTTTTTTTTTTTTTGGGGGGGGGGGGGTGGTTGCTGCACCTTAATTGTTACTGTAACAGTAAATGCAACAAGAAAGTAGTTGAATATATGTATTGACATTTACCTGCACTTTTTATTTTATATTTACAACAAATAAGCTCTCTCTTATTATCGTCAGCAATTTACTAACGGTGATTTAAAATGCTCTATACCACAACCTTGAAAAATGTTCTTTATATGTCTCATAACCAGTAAATGCAAAGCTGACTATTTGCATGATATTAAAGTCGAGTTCACTGCTTACAAAATATTGTACACTTTGTAACGGCTGTCAGTTGCTCTTGCAGAGGTGTGTATATTATCATTTTAATTACACTGTATGAGGGCGTCCTTCAACAGTAGTTTAAAGTGGCGACACGAAGTAAACATAGACATGGATGACACCGTCATGGTTACGTAACACCCCATCTTGAAATACGCCCCCTTGTGGTGAAAGTGATGTCGAATGCTAGTTCTGAATAGTGAAGAATTATTGTATGGCATACTCATTTATAAGTTTGAAAAGAAGTGATTAAAACATCATGAATTACGAGCTGTTTATGGCTTCTTCTTTTCTTTCTGCTCACTTTCATGTTTATTCGTTCCTCACCCCCCCCCTCTCTCTCCCTCCCTCCCTCCCTCCCTCCCTCTCCCCCTCTCTCCCCTCTCTCCCTCCTCTCTCTCTCTCTCTCTCTCTCTCTCTCTCTCTCTCTCTCTCTCTCTCTCTCTCTCTCTCTCTCTCTCTCTCTCTCTCTCTCTATCCCTTCTCTCTCTCTCTCTCTCTCTCTCTCTCTCTCTCTCTCTCTCTCTCTCTCTCTCTCTCTCTCTCTCTCTCTCTCTCTCTCTCTCTCTCTCTCTCTCTCTCTCTCTCTCTCTCTCCCCTTGGATATTGAGCCAGTCTATTTAGAGGCAAGTGTGAAATTAGCTACGTTCATCGATAACAAACAAAGCACGTATTCAATATAATAGCATGCCGATGTGGTTTATAATTTTTACTGGGTCATTTGCATAACTATTTTTTAAATGTATATATCGTGTGTGGTAGCTCAGAATTTCCAGTCTGATAATACAGGTATGAACTAGCTGAAAGCCTTGCCCTGACACACTGTGACAGACACATTTCTTGATGCTTGCATGTGTGCGTGCGTTTGGGAGGGGGCGGTGCGTGCGTGCATGCAAGTGTGTGAGTGTGTGTGTGTGTGTGTGTGTGCGTGTGTGTGTGTGTGTGTGTGTGTGTGTGTGTGTGTGTGTGTGTGTGTAGTCGAGTGTAGAAGAGTGTACACAAAGATGATTTTTTTTTTCAGCTGAATTGCTTCTGTTCCTGATTACTAACGCCTTGCGGTGTGAGTCACATGTCAACAGGTCACGTGCACAGTTTCGCTTCTTCAAATTTCATCGCATTTATTTACCATCGCATCAGGTTCATGAGGTTGTCAATACAACACAGAGAAACTCATGGACATAGACATGTGAGTGGAAGTATTAATTCGTTATGAATCAAACCAAAAAAAATAATTTTCATTTTCTTGAGTAAGGACAAATCAGGAAATCACGGCTCTTAGTACACGTTTCTAAACTAAATATTCATAGACATCGCATCTGTAGAATTTCCAAACCAGTCATACCAGATCTGTGATGCATACACAACATCATTATGATGATGATACCGTATAGGGAGATATTTGTATAGTAAGGCTACCAGCCTATCAGTTGTTCATACCAGAATATAGGTGGGTGTTGCTGTATTTGACTGTATGGTTTCCTGTGCTCAAACCATTATTACAGCCATTTGTATACAAAATACAAAACTTTGGTCACGTGAAAATGAATTCGCGAGAGCCTGTATGAAATATTATAGGATATCTTTGTTATATCATTGCTGTCTTTGGAGGGTGGAGAAGTTGAGTATGGTTATTGCAAAAGCGAAATAACAATCTAATGAAGGTGGTTTTCTTAGTAAGGTAAGTCAAGACTTGATTGTTAAACATTGACCATTTCCTAAGTGTCAAAATGTCCTTAGTATGTCCATAGTAGTATACTATTATAGGTCCATGTTAAATACGTCATGTGTTGCATTAGGCTTTCATGTACCAGTGTATAAACAATGTCAGTGTGGTAAAGGTAAAATATTGCATTTAGTAACAGCAACCCATACATCATTCTGAACCATTCTTTGGCTATCAAGGAGTCGGGGCAGGTTAGGCTATGCATTTCAATTCCAAATTACGGCGGGAGGGGAGGGGGCTAAGAGAATATTGGGGTGCTCTTAAAAGTTAGTGGTGCGAAGGAAGGTTTTGGGTATTCCAATCGTCAGAAAGAGGGTGACTTGAAAGATTTGTGACTCTTTGAATCTCATTAAATTTAAGCAGCAGTCTGCTTTTGGTCAAATGTCACATGTCGTATGTCGTATGTGACAAGTCTTGTTTTCATCATCTGTAGATCATTCCTAAAATATCGACAAAATGGCAAACATGTCGACGACGAAGAGCTACCGTCGATTACGATTAATGACTCCAAATGAACTGTCTGAAGCTGAAATACAGCACTGTAAACAACTATATGGATATGTCAGAACACAAGCAATGGTTTACTCAGATAGAATAAACATCCAAATACTTGGTGACGAACGTAGTGGCAAGACGAGTTTGTGGGAGAACGTGACAGGGCAAACACTTGACAGTAACGACCACTCTGACGGCATAGAAATCCATCAAGGAATAGTGGACGAACACTTCCAACCGATAAAGGGCAACCTGACTACATATGGTGAAAAGGAACAGAGTTACATAGCAAAGAAATTGGCTGAAGAAAGAATTAATGAGGAGAAAAAGCTACATGGTCTTTCAAACTGGGAAACACCATACTATATGGGTTTGTTTTCTTTCTCTTTCATTGCTTGGCTAATGTTTCTGAGCGATAGACTCATATTTGGTCAAAATATCGCTGCTCTAGTAGTGATCCTTGGTACACTGATTTGTGGCTCAATATATGGTCCATCCACAGTGTACAGGAGTTGTAGTGGTTTTGCAATTTATTTAGTGTCTGTGGATAAGATGTTAACAGCTCATAATGACTTTTGTCATGGTAGCTGCCTTGAACTTTACAATTCAAGTTTTTTATCCTACATGACAATGATTGCAATATTGAATTTCTTTCACGGGGTATTGATTGGTTCAAGATTTCGACCTGGTGTAGTCATAGCTTTTTGTGGCATGCTTGTCTCACATGAACAGACTGAGACCATACATGACAGTGACACTTCATGTATAAAACTCTCAGGGTGCACTTTAGTTGAAAAAGCTGCTGTCGTTCTTGGAGGCTTGAGTGGGATTGCAGCATACATAGTTATGAAGAAACTGACTGCGATACGGCCATGGAAAACAAGATTGCTATCAGTTCTGGCATGCTTGTTTATCCCTTTGCTATTCTTGGTGTATGGTTCACGCAGCATTATTAGCTTTGCCTGTTTGTTTCTTACAGTTGGTTATATTCCTGCATTTTTAATAATGATAGGAATACCATACGGTGCTCCTGTAAATTTGGTATTCAATGTTGGTAATCCAATTTGGCTCCTTATCACAGTTCCTCTTGGTGTTTGTTATGGTCACCTACTGGGACTAGAATTACCCTTAGAGTTTGATGTTAGCTCATGTGTGGCAATCTTTTCAGCTATTGTGGTTACTGTGGGAGAAGTGTATCGGCAATTCGTTTACAGTCAATCTATACCTGAAGAAGCGATTGCTAATTCTATCACGATGCACCAAAACAGTACCGACAAAGCTTTTGATTTGACTTTGAACTTCAGGGATGTTACCTGCACTGCTCCTTATGATGTCCGACATGTGCTAATACCCAATACTGCATTGTTCCTTCTCGTGTTTGATCTTAGAAAGTTTGAAAAAGTTGACGACCGAGATACACAACTAGAGAAACTTGTGTCCTGGCTCAGTTCCATAGTACTGCATAGTTCAGATCCAAAATCGACGATCTTCCTAGTTGGAACTCACAGAGATATGGTAGCTGAGACTGTGCGGAAACAGATTGCAGAGTATCTGGAAGACAAATTGTATGGTAATCCACTATTCGGTCATCGACTTCACGATACACCTTTTTCGTTTGCGTTGGAGAATTCAGCCTGGATACCTTCATGTGATGACAGACACAATTTGTTCGCAGCATTGAGGAACGCAGCTACCAAGATAAGACGTGCAACAAAAATACCACTCCACTGGAACAGTTTCTTTAATAAGTTTCTACGTGAATCTACTCCATCAATATTAGATAAGGTTGAAGATTATACCTCTCTACCCCACCTAGCTACACTAATTACACGACACAATGATAACCGATGTAAGATACAGAAGCGTTTAATTCTTGATCTTGAAGATATTCATGCAGACATCACTACATCTCGAGAAGATAAGACCAAAATGTTGTGCTTTTACGACAGATGTGGCGATATAATCTACAAGGCAAGTAATCCAAAGTTATCAGAGTTTGTAATATTCGGTCCAAAGTTATTGATTGATTCTTTCAAGCTCATCGTTGATGCCCAATGCAGTAGACACAGAACACCTGAGATGGGTAAATGGTGGCGCTTATTGGAATCCAAATGCATCTACCACGACTGCCTACTTCGCCATATCATAGGTGGACTTATCCCAGACTTTACTGATGTTCTAGTGGCTCTACTGGAAGAGTACAACGTTATCCTGCCACTCGAGAATTCGGATGATAAGGAATACTTTCTTCCATCAGTGTTACCGGCTTACAATGATAATCCTGCAGCGCTAGGTCCTATCCATGAATGCAAGACATATTTCTTCGACTTTGGCTACCTTAAACCTGATGAAATTTTATACCAGTTAATGGCCAAGTACATGGCAATTTGCCATTTCTACAGGGTTTATAGAAATATGGCATACTTCAGCGCTGATGGCAAAGTTTCACTGAGATTGGAGCTTCTGAAAAACGTACCTGAGCAGCACTTTCTTAAAGTCACCATCAAACCAACCACTGGACACAGCGCAATGGAATTCTTAGCAGAGCTTATCACGTTTATTGAAGATATCTGGAAGACAAATTATGCACACCTAGCTCTCATCTACACCGTTGGAGTGCTATGTCTTTTTCCTCCACCCCATGATGGATATCCTAATCCAAAGATGGAGCACATTTTACCATTAGCATCTGCTAATATGGGTATACAGCTGCCATCCATTGATGAGATCAGAGTGACGAAACAATGTAAAGGGTGTGAGCAGATCATAGAACTCATGTAACCTGGCAATCTATAGACGAGGTAGGTTTAACATTTGACAAATTACAGATTTCAAGTTGTTCTTTATTTGCTTTGAATCAAATTCGATAATGGTGGTTTTTATGACAATGTTGTTTGTATATTGGTGCTTTTAAACTTCTACGGTGCTGTATTGTAATTGGTTATGTACAAACCTGTTTCTGTTGAGAGTCAACAGCTTGTCGAGATAACTGCCAGCTCTAAAGGACGTGTCAACCTTTTTATCAAACTCAACTGTACAACTTAGCACTTTTTGCATATACACCATATTGTAGGGCGTCTTCAATTAATGTTTCCTGGATTATTCCATGATTTCAACTTTTTACAACTACGTGTCGACAATATAAGCTTCGGGAATCTTTGGGCTGTTTGTATTACTATCATGAACCGAGTATAATCTATTTATAGTTGCTATGGCCATTATTGTGGTTGCTAGGTCTTTCAATAGTCACCCATTAATAATGTTAATGTCAAAAATACTACACGATTTGTTGTTGTTATTAGGTCATGGACTCACAAAATTTTTATTTTTACAAAAAAATAGAGTTCAACTTAACTGTAATTTATTTCATTCGTTTTATCATTTCATTTCCTGTATATATTCTTGTTCGTAAATTCTTATTTTTCTATCTCTCCAACAGACACAACTATTAATGAGATAATACGGAAGTCACGAACTTGGCTTGAGGAAGGTTCTACTATGAGTACATTTCTGCCTAGTTTCGTAGCTCTAGAGACATATCTTGGACTTTGTTAGAATGTAAACATCTCTATAATGGACAGCTCTACAAATCTGTTGATTTCCAGCTTCAGCTTGTTAGATTCAAGCGTTCGTCAGATATGAGCAATCAAATTATACTTGCTGTATGCTGAAAATTCATTTGTTTTTGTCGCTTGATCATCACGCAATCATTGTCTCATTTGACAGTGCTTTTCTCGACGTATTTTTGTCTTCAAAGATATACTTTTTGTAAGGTTGCAGTACGGAAAGTAAGCTTTCCATTGATGTATAACATGAACACTGAACGATGAGGAAAAATGACGAATACTTTTTAAGATCACCATGTGTATATACGGACGACCGAGCATCAAACGTGGACGGTTTGATACCGAACATTTTTTATTCGGTTTTTATTCAAACATAATTATGACTGTCGTTTCCACCTCAAAAATAATTGCATGGTATTTTCAATGAAATGAGGAAATACTTCATGAAAGTATGAAATGTATACGGAGCAATTAGATATCCAAATAACGATGAGCGTTTGGATAAAAATACCCGCCAATGAAACTAGCGAATCGACAGTCTTTTCAAACATACTAGCTACTGAATATTCTACATCCAGGAGGAGTCTGTTATAAATAGCGACTTATCATGTGTTGAGGATTTATTTACTTCAATGAATGACAATGTCACTCATTGTTCATTGTGTAATGTCAAGAGGAAGAAAACAAGCTGCCGCATTTACCATAAACACAGAATTGCAACAGGCAAGTAACAAACACAACGCATGAAACTGGAAAAACAGTTTTATGTGGTCACCATATACCGAAGACATCATAGCATTCAGGACAACAAATATTACCACGAGTGTGCGTAGGCGACAACACGTGTCTTTGTTATGATCGCACTACGTTGAGATGCTATTTGCATACTTTTGCCAACCCACATGCATAATGACGACATCACATTCCTTTCCAAACGCTTCCAGCTAATCTATCAATAGTAAACACTTAGATGTTATTCCCAATATTTGTCTAACATAATTATACCAGCGCCAGTAATATCAAAGAAAAATAGGGGAAAGTAATGGCAATTTTGAGCGTTTTGACTCATATTTCGAACACAGCATAACCAGTGACGTAGACAGGCGTTGTCGTGACGTAGACAGGCGTTGTCATGACATAGATGCGCGAGTATATATTAAATATTTTTTGTTCAATTTGGCTCGTGCACGGTATAATAAATATTATTTCAAGAGTGCTCTTGGAAGGTTTGTTGCTAATTCACTATTGATAGATGTTGTTTCATATTGTTCTCATCAATATAGTAGACACGAAATTATTCTGAGTGTTAAACACTTAATCTTTCTGAATTAGAACCGGCCACTGATTACCTTTGTTTGTTTTTTCCGACCAGCCCCAAATGTCAGAAACATAACATAAATTGTCCATATTTCAGATTATCTGACTGTTGAAAACTTGTATCAGTCAATATCAGATTCCTTGAGAGCCCATATAACGCTTACATCTTATGTTTTTTTGTCTTTGTTTCTTTTATCTTGTGATTGTATGTATTTGCATTTATTTCATGGTTGTGTGTGCATTCCTTATTGCGAGACAATAAACAGATAAACTAATTTAAAACAAGGGTGGCTCAATTCAATTCGGACGTCACTGTGTAAAATTAAGTCCGCCAGTGGTTTGTTATACACAATGTACATGTAACTGGTTTATATATACGGCTTGGGTCACACTATTGTCCTGGACTGACACTTGTCTCTTTGGAGATTTTTTCAAGTACCAAATTTATTCTTCAACTGTTTTTGAGTTTGTTATTCATTTTTAGTTTTGTAAAGAAAACTATCCAACTTTTATTTTGATTTGTCCCAGTTACTAGTAGACTCTCATATTCACCTGACTTTTTCGCAATTACGCAAGCGCAATAGCCGGATTATTATTTCACACATATGAACAATGTTCTGGGTTGTTGTTTGTTTGTTTGTTTGTTTGTTTGTTTGTTTGTGTGTTTGTTTGTTTGTTTGTTTGTTTGTTTGTTTTGTATTGTTTTGGTTATGTGGAGTTGGGGGTGTTTTGTTTGTTTCTTTGGTTTTTTGTTTGTTTTGTTTGAAATAAATAATGAAAAAAGTCTGGACACTCGAGCATGGTCTATTAATGTCCCAATCTGATTAAAATATGATGTGGTAAAAGCGGCTAGATGCCGCCGCCTTTCCAAGCGATCAGCCAGAATAAAACAAGCGATACAGAACGATAGAAATAGAGATAAATAAAGGCATCTAGCAGCTTTCATCACATCCGATTTTAATCAGATTGCTAATGTGTCCCTACTGCTACATCCGGTATAGTGTCATAGTGTAACTTATACATGTACCATGCATGGTTGATTATTAACCTGAGATTCAACACCTACATGAAGGTGTCAGGTCATACACACACACACACCGAGAAAAAACACACCGGATGAAGTCATACCCACGGCCGTGACATCGTGTCGAGTGATATCACTGAGTCACTGCCGTGCAGGCTACAACAACCATGGACGAAAGAACATCCCGTTTTGTCCGACGCCTTGGGATAACATTGCTTGGCATAGCATTATTATATGGTGAGTTTTAGAATGCGAAATACCAGTATTATTTGCGAAATACCAGTATTAACTATTATTTGGGTTTATGAATACCAGTGATTACCACGTGCAATCCTCTTTGTAGTCTTGCTTGCATACGGAGTAGGTCGTCCCAGAGTTGAGGGTCATGTCAGTAATCTAGACCCGTAGGGGTATGAAGTAGGGACTGGATTCTGACGCTGTCCGTTCAGGATATTGTTTGTATCATGTGGGTTATACTTCCATGTTTGTATGTAGGTGTGCATTGTTATGAGGAAGCGTCTCAAGGAAGTACATGCCGGTAAATATAATTGTGAGAAAATGTTACTCCCCCACCTCGCTCGGTCCCACACATGCACCATAACCCTGAGTATCAATGTGTATTTTCAACGTGGTTAATAATCAACTGTTCATACTATTCCGGCATCTATATACGTCAGTGCACGCCACAAACAGGTGTGTAGAGCTGGGTAGAGCGTAGACTATTAGCGCGCCATCAACGGCCGTACTTTGCAGACTATGTGATATTCACCTTCAAAGTGCGTCAATTGAAAGCAGTTACATGTCGATTTTAAAATTGACGATATGGATGTAAAATGGCTATTTATTTTAGATAATAAAGAGACTTTACCATATTTTTGTATTTTGAAAAAAAAATGTGTTAAAAGAACACAGACCACATCCGCGTTTTTAACTCATGAATTGCAAAAAAACCCTGTTATTGCGCATAAGGAAGCTTTCCAATTCGGTGTACATAGTGCATTTATATGAAATGCTCATGCGAAATATCCCCTCGCAATACAGCTAACTTCAGAATAAATATTACTTTCATATTCTAGGTTTCAAAGATGGTACACTACTGAACTATTTCACCATTGTTGTCAAGAAAACGTCCAATCTACTGATGGAGATGGTATTTTTGTTATTGATACTTCTTTTCGGTGAGTTTCTGATATCGGAAATAATGAAACATGGACATATCCCTACATATGTACTTATTCTGACGTCTTCGATACATGTGTACTCATTCTGACGCATTCAATATATGTACACTTAGTCAGACGTCTTCGATACATGTGTACTTATTCTGACGTCTTCGATACATGTGTACTCATTCTGACGCATTCAATATATGTACACTTAGTCAGACGTCTTCGATACATGT